>NC_063264.1:18297559-18360719 GCF_019578655.1 Ricinus communis | reverse complement strand
CAGCCTGTTGTTTCGAGTCCGATAGTGTGTTCGGATCGTCGATCGGACTCTGGCGGCTGGAGGCGAGTCGACCGAGTGATCAAGCGTCTCGGTAATTTTTTCCGGCCCGTTAATTTTGGTATTCTTCGTTTAATTGTGTGTATATTGAATTGTGTTGTGTATTAGATGATATTGTATGTTAAAATATTTGTTGTCAGACTGCCTGCCATGGTTGTGTTTTCTGATGTGTGGCGGAGTCGGGAAATTAGTGAAGTCTCGGGGACCCAACTCCCGTTAAAATGAATTATTGATTATCTGAGTGTTTTCTAGAAGGTCCTGGACCCGTTTTACGAGGGGTAAATGTCCGTGTTATAGGGGAGGTTCTGCTGAATTTTCAGTAGAATTTATCCGAGTCATGATTCTTAGACAATCAGTCCTACGAATCTAGACCTAGGGTCAATTGTAAATTGTTTAGCGTTATTGATAAATTGTTTTTCCGTGATTAGATAATCCGTCTGTTCGGCTCGCTCCAACCGAGGCACCGGAGCAGAGCTAGGAGGTCGCCAAACTAGTGAGTTAAAGTCATATATCGCTTATGCACGTGTCATGCATAAATTTTGATTGGCAATTATTTATTCAATTATTATTCATTCATATATCATTTCTTTTATCTTTAATTTTATGATTGCATGATGACACGGGATGGGACGACAGTAGAACATATTAATTTGATGAGTGTTCCGGTGTAAATCCTAGAGTTATGGAAAAGGGTAATTGAGTAAATTTATAGAAAGAAAGATTAGGATTTGCTTGGTCGAGCATCACTCTCTGGGCTTAGTAGAGTGTGTTTGCCGGAGGTAAGGTCCCTGATCGAAGCTTGCTCTCTAGGCAGGCTTAGTTGGAAATCAAGTGTTCAGGCTAGAGGTAAGGTCCCTGATCGAGATTCGCTCTCTGGGTGCCAGTCCTGTTGGAATGAGATTAGTCGGGATGTTAGAGTTGAGGCTAGTCGAGATGTCAGTATTGAGGTTGATCGAGATGTTAGTGTTGGGATTAGGGTTCTACTGAAGTACTCCGATCCCGTTGTGTGTGAAAATTATTTTATTTAAGCCCTCGTGACACGTTTGTTTTTACATGACTTATGTTTATTTCAAATTAAATAAATGTATGATCGAAGTATATGCAAATGTTTTTAGATATATGATTTTAACTCACTCTCGAGACTGACAGTCTCAATTTCACTATTTTTTAGATCCGTGACTGTTAGTCTTCCCGCGACTCTTATCTTGTAACCCGACTCCTTTATCATTGGGTGATGTATTTGATTTGGTGTGTAAATTTTTAAAATCTTAGATTCTCCGCAGTTGAAATAGTAGATGTATTAGTTGTAATGCTTTGTAGTTTCAGGTCTAGCCTAATTCTTCTGGCAAACCGAATTAATTGTAAATTTAATGGTTACGAATTGTGGAATCCATAGTATTAAATGAGATAAGATTTATTTAAGTCAGTGAGTGTCAGGCTTACTACAGGATTTGGTGGCCTTACGCCTACCCATTCCGTAGTGCCGGTCACGGGCCCACAAATGGGGTCGTGACACCATGATTCCTTATGCCAATCCTTGTTTCATCATAAGTCCTCGTGCCTATAAGTACAAGGAATGATAGAGATACCAATGGTGCAAATCTTGAATTAGAGTATTTAGGCATGCCTGGATACTCGACTTTCCTTCTTTCCTCCAAAAGATTCATCTGCGATTATTTGGAGAATGATATCAATAGTCGATTAACTAATTTTTTCTTCGCATTTGTCCAAGTATTATATCGGTAAAAGCCTAATTAAGTAAAAGCACAAGCGTGAGTTTTCAATTAATCTAAGTATAATAAAATTGGGAATGCAAACAATTTGATATTTGGAACGCATTTAATAAAGTAATTTGGGTCGGAGTATTATTAGGTAAGCCCACGCGAATTTCCTCTTGGTTTCATAAATCTAGCTCATAAAATTTAGGACTAGGAGAGTTGTTGACCAGTCAACTCCTCTTTGGTCAATGATTTTATTTTAGTTTATTCATCGTTCTTTATTCATTTATTCATATTTAGCTTCTAGTTTCTTCTTCTTATGGAATGAGGGCTTTCGCATTATAGAAACTGCATGCAGCTGAATACTTGAGGCAAGTAAGCATATTATGGAATCAAGTTTTTGGTTCGTACAAGAACTTTGCAGACCAATCAAGACTCATGCTAGCAAATGTAGATTTATCATGCTAGCAGACGAACAAATGAGAACATAGGTAGGATTTTGTATTCGATAAGGAAAGAAATTGTCAATTCTTTATTCTCTTCCATGGCTAAGGATAAGGATCAAATCAAATTGATTTAAACATAATGGTAGACAAAGAAGACAAAAGAAAGGAAGGACGTGAGTGATAAGTCTAGTTTCATTTATGTGAGTCTTCATAAGTCCGCAAAGTTGTTAAAAGAACCTATAACTCAACTCTCTACAAGGTAGAATACTGAAATAATATACCCACTAGCCTCAAATATTTAGTCGCATGCAGTTTTCATAGTGCAAAAGCCCTTAGTTCATAAAAAGAAGAAACTATAAGCTAAATATAAATAAATAAATGAAGTAAGATGAATAAACTAAAGTCAAATAAAGGAGTTGATTGGCCAACAACTCTTATAGTCCCAAATTTTATGAGCCAGCTTAATGAGAAAAGAAATTCACGTGGATCTACCTAATAACACTCTGGCCAAATTACTTCATCATATGTGTCACAAATATCAAAATGTACGCATTCCTGCTTGGATTAATCGAAAGCAATATAATTTCTCCATCATGAGTGTGGATTTGCCTCTCGTCCTACTTGATCATCAAGTCATGGTCCACTAACACTGGTGAAGCTTATCAATTATATTTCCATGATTCCTTAATGAAGATAAGGCAAAATTCATGGGGGCATACCTAATCACACTCGAACCCAATATACTCCATTATATGCCTTACAAATATCAAAAGGTGCGTATGGACGTGAGCAACAATTCTATGCTTGCTAGTGCAAGTGTTGATAAGTCTGCAAAGTTCTTAAAAGAACCCATAATTTGAATTCCCCCAAGGTAGAAATTGAAATATTATGCTCACTAGGCTCAAGTATTCGACTGCATACAGTTTTTATAGTGTGAGAGCCTTCATTTCATAATAAGAATAAACTAGAAACTAAATATGAATAAATAAATAAAGAAAGATTAATAAACTAAAGTCAAAACAAGAACTAGAAAGGAGTTGACTGGTCAACAACTCTCGTAGCTCCAAATTATAAGAGCCAGCGTAACGAAAATAAAGTATAATTCATGTGCCCTACCTAATAACACTCTGAACCAAATTACCTCATTATATGTGTGCCAAATATCAAAATCCTCATATTCCGATTGTAACTAAAGTGAAATCATGAACAAGAGAGGAGTTAACTAGTCAACAACACTAGTAATACCAAATTTTATGAGCCAACTTAACGAAAATAAGGAAAAATTTATGTAGGCCTATCTAATAACACTCCAATCCAAATTAGTTCATTATATGCATCCCAAACATCAAAATGCTCGCATTAACGATTCTATTATGCTTGAATTAATTGAAAACAACATGATTTCTCACTTATACCCGTGGATTTACATTTTGTGATCATCCAACTAAATCTCAATGCCATCGGTCAAGCTTGTCAATTGCGTGTATGATTGCCGCTTCCATGAACTGTAACTCAATACTCGTGTTTATGCTCTTCAAATAAAACCAAACTATCATATTAGATAGAGATTAGAAAGACAGGCACAAAAAAAGAATAAAATAAGAACATAGGCATGATTTAAACACAAGGGTAGACAAAGAACAAAAAAGAAAGGAAAGACGTGAGCAATAAATCTATATTCGCTAGCACGATCTAGATAAGTCTGCAAAGTTCTTGAAAGAACCCATAACTTGATTTCTCGCAAGGTAGAAAACTGAAGTAATATGCTCACTTGCCTTAAATATTTAGTTGCATGCGGTTTCTATAGAGCGAAAGACCTCATTCCATAAGAAGAAGAAATGAGAAGCTAAATACGAGTAAATAAATAAAGAATAATGAATAAACTAAAATCAAATCATGAACTAAAGAGGAGTTGACTGGTCAATAAATTTTGTAGTCCTGAATCTTCTTAGCCAACTTAACAAAAATAAGAAAAAATTTGTGTGGGCCTACCTAATAATGGGCCGACCCAAATTACTTCATTATATGCATCCCAAACATCAAAATGCTCGCATTCCCATTTGTATTATGCTTGGATTAATTGAAAACAACATGATTTCTCCCTTACACATGTGGATTTATGGCTCGTCCTGTTTGATCATCAAGTTATGCCCCAATAATGCAAATCCTGAATCAGAATATTTGGACATGCCTCGATTCTCGGTGTTCCCTCTTTGCTCCAAAAGAATTGTCCAGGAAACTTCTATGAATGATATCAATACTCCATCAACTAATTTTCTTTATTTGCAATTGTCCAAGCATTAGATTGGTGCCTATGGTTTTGATGTGAACCTTGGCAACTTGTGACAATACCCAACATGCGGAATTGGAAAAAAGATTCCCAAAAAAGCTAAATCCAATCTTTGATGAGTGATAGAAGAAATGGAAAAGATTCCCAAGCAGAATTGGAAAAGATTCCCAAGAAATGGTAGAAGGTGAGTGATAAGTCAAGATGAATACCAAAAGAACAAGTTCTTAATAAGTTTGAAAAGTTTTAAAAAGAACCAAGTAAGAATAATCTTACAATAATCTTATCTCAACAATGATCAATCCCTTGTGCCATTTGGCTAGATAGAGTTTAAATTGATAAAGACATAACTTAATTTCTTATTTGCATTAAGGAAATAAACTAATTAGGAATAAAATAAAGTATATCCTAAATAGAAGTTTTTCTAAATACAATATAAGAAACTACGCTTAATTAGGGAATAATAAAGTCTATTCTAAAAGGATATAATAAAATAAGAAGCTTGATTGATTTGGTCAATCCTAATAAATAAAGATATGACTAAATCAATCAAGATATATTCCTAAATAACTAAACTAAGCTTCCTTTTAAAAAATTCATTTGCCCCCTTCCTTTCAAGCCTATAATGTGTCATGGCTTGCTTAAGCGCAAATACAAGCCCAAATGATCATGCAAGGCTTGGCCAAGCTTGGGCTTTGATATTTACTTGCATTTACTGTTATGTCACGCCCCAAATCCACCAAACTTTGAAAATCGGGGTTCTTGTTTATTTATTCACTTTTTGCTTGTAGTTTCATGTTCTTATGGAATGAGGGCTTTCACACTATGAAAATTGCATGCATTCTAATATTTTAGGCTAGCGAGTATATCATTTCAATCTTCTATATTGCAAGAAATCAAGTGATGGCTTCTTTTAAGAACTTTACAAACTTATGAAGACTCGGGCTAGCAAACCTGGACTTATCGCTCACATATTTTCTTTCTTTTATATTCTTTGTCTACTCTTGTGTTTTGATCAGTTTGATTTGATCCTTACGCTTAGCCATATGGAAAAGAATAATGAACTCACAATTTCTTTCCTAATTGGATTCGTGATCCTTCCTATGTTCTCATTCTATTCATTTCTTTTGTGTGTCTCTTTCTAATCTCTGTCTACTATAATGTTTTAGTTTTATTTAGTGAGCATAAAGATGAGAAGGTTGAGTAAAAGCACATGGAATCTGCAGTCATAAGCACTGAACCAATGCTTGGACAAACACGAAGAAAGAAAATTAGCTGATTAAGTATTGATGTCATTCTCTAAATGATCATGAACGAATTTTTTTAAGGAAAGCGGGAATAACATAAATGGAGGCACGCCCAATTATTTCGATTCTGGATTTGCACCATTGGATTCTCCATTATTCTTTGTTCCTCTATGCACGAGTACTCCTGATGACACAAGGATTGGCGTAAGGAATCATCGAATGCAATTAACAAGCTTGACATAAGGATTAGCGTAAGGAATAATAGGAATGTAATTAATAAGCTTGACCTGTGGCATTGGGGCTTAGCTCAATGATCAAGTAGGATGAGACGTAAATCCACGTGTGTAAGATAGAAATCATATTACTTTTTATTAGTCCAAGCGGGAATTACTGTGTTCTGATGTTTGGCAAGCATATAATAAAGTAAATTGGCCCGGAGTGTTATTAGGTATCCTAACGTGAATTTTTCCCTTATTTTCATTAAGGAATCATGGAAATGCAATTGATAAGCTTGTTCGATGGCATTAGAGTGTGACTTGATGATCAAGCAGCATGAGATGGAAATCCACATGCATGGGGGAGAAATTGATATGCGTAGAATACACATATCTAAATAGGGTTTTTAAGACTGATTTTATGTACATTTGGATGTGAATTGGTCCCAACACTCACCCTATACGTTTGTTTGTGTGCATTAGGTCCAAAAGAAGCCAAAGAGTGATAAAGGGAAGAATTGGACGTCAAAGTTGCTGAAACAAGTCAAGTTTGCGCATAAGGAAGCTGAACACGGCCATGTTGGTTTTAACACTGGCCGTGTTCCCAACACGGGCACCAAAACGGCCGTGTTGGGTCATTTGACAACAGGAAAATGATGCGTTAAGGAGCACGACCACAAAGAGTAACACGACTAATAGCATGGGGTCGTGTTCCCAACACGGCCATCAACATAGCCATGTTGGCGGCAGCTAGACGAATTAATTAAAAGAAAGAAAAGAGGGAAATGCGATTTAGAATGGGGAGAACGTCCCAAACCCTAATTTTTCTCTCCCTAAGGGTTTTCTAAGCTGGAACCAAGGAAAAAGGAGACTTGGACCAAGGTTTAAATTGGGTTTCCTTCAAAGATTGAAGATTGGGCGAGGTTCGTTGATTGGTTTCAATTCCAGCAAGAGGAACAAGAATCGATCCAATTCGAGCAAGAGGAATTGGGGCTGTTTACTCTCATCCAAGGGTGTAATCGGGTTTCTCTACCTTTACTCATTATTGTAATTGAATTCTTGTGGGTTTTGATAATGAACATGTTTAGCTAGATGGATTAAATCCATTGGGATTTCTTTACTATGTTGGCTTAATATTATATTATTGGATTGTTTGAGTTAGTTTTGTATTCTTCTTGGTTTCAGTATTAATAAGATAATGCATAATTCATGAGACATTGTGAATTGTGGTGTTTAGATTGCTTTATGTGATTGAGAAGTCCATTTGGCAATTGAAATTTTGAATAGCAAGAACTGGTTAATAATCACTTAGAGATAAGGATAATTAACTAGTCGGATTAAGAATTAATAAAGCTTAATAGAGGCAGATTAAAGCTTAATGCTAATTTAAGAATCAATCGTTAGGAAGAGATTCCAACTTTAGGTTATTAGGTTTAGGAATTCGGTTATTTCGAGAGAGAAACCGAATTCAGTTAAGAATTCATCCACGGGTAGCATAATTGGAGTCAGTTGCATGCGGTTTCTATAGTGTGAAAGCCCTCATTCCATAAGAAAAAGAAACTACAAGCTAAATATGAATAAATAAATAAAGAATGATGGATAAACTAAAGTCAAATCGTAAACCAAAGAAGAGTTGACTGGTCAACAACTCTCGTAGTCCCAAATTTTATGAGCCAGCTTTACAGAACCAAGAGAGAATTCACGTGGGCCTACCTAATAATACTCCGACCCAAATTACTTCATTGTATGCATCCCAAACATCAAAATGCTCACATTCCCGCTTGTATTATACTTGGATTAATTGAAAACAACATGATTTTTCCCTTACACGCATGATTTACATCTCATCTTGCTTAATCATCAAGTCACCCCCAAGTCCACCAGCAAAGCTTGTCAATTGTGTTCCCATGATTCCTTATGCCAATCCTTGCATCATTAGTAGTCCCCATGCCTAGAGGAACAAGGAATGATTGAGATCCCAATAGTGCAAAGAATCATAATATTTGGGCGTGTCTCGATACTCGGCATTCCCTCTTTCCTCCATTACATTCCTCTATAATTACTTGGACAATTATATCAATACTCTATTAACTAATTTTCTTCCTTCACATTTGTCCAAGCATTGCATTGTTGCCTATGATTGCCACTTCCACGCGCTTTGACTCAATACTCGTGTTTATGCTCACTAAATAAAATCAAACCATCATATTAAACATAGATTAGAAAGGGACGAATAAAAGAAATGAAGAAATGAGAGCATAGGTAGGATTTTGGATCTAGTAAGAGAAGAAATTGCAAGTTCTTTATTCTCTTCCATATGACTATGTGTAAGGATCAAATGATATGCTCACTAACCTCAAATATTCAGTTACATATGGTTTTCATAGTGCAAAAGTAGTCATTCCATATGAAGAAGAAACTACAAGCTAAATTTGAACAAATAAATAAATAAAGATGAATAAACTAAAGTCAAATAAAAAACCAGAGAGGAGTTAACTGGTTAACAACTCTTGTAGTCCTAAATTTTATGAGCAAGCTTAACAGAAACAAGGGAAAATTCACATGGGCCTATCTAATAATAGTCTAGCCTAAATTACTTCATTATATATGTCCCAAATATCAAATCGCTTGTATTCCCACTTGGATTAATATAGAGGAACATGGTTTCACCCTTACGCGCAAGGATTTGGGTCTCGTCTTACTTGATCATCAAGTCACACCCCAATCCCACTGATAAAACTTGTCAATTGTGTTCCCATGATTTCTTACACTAATCTTTATGTCATCAAGAGTCCTCATGCCTAGAGGAACAAGGAATGGTGGAGATTCTAATGGTGCAAAACCTGAATCAGAATATTGGAACATGTCTCGATTCTTGTCGTTCCCTCTTTCCTCTAGAAGATTCGTGTGCGATCATTCGGAGAATGCTATTGATACTCGATCAACTTCATTATATGCGTCTTAAACATCAAAATGTGCACATTCCCACTTGGATTAATCGAAAGCAACATAATTTCTCCATGACGGGCATGGATATCTGTCTCGTCTTGCTTGATAATCAAGTCAAGCTATAATACCACTAATGAAGCTTGTCAATTAAGTTCCTATGACTCCTTAATGAAAAGAAGAAAAAATTTGCATGGGTATACCTAATAATACTTGGGCCTAATCTGCTTCATTATATGCCTCCCCAAGCATCAAAATGCACACATTCCCACTTCCATTAACCGAAGGCAATATGATTTCTCCCTTACGCGCGTGGATTAGCATCTTGTGCTGCTTGATCATCAAGTCCCACCCTAGTGCCACCGATCAAGCTTGTCAATTTCATTCCCATGATTCCTTAATGAAAAATAAGGGAAATTTTAAGTGGGCGTACCGATTAACACTTTGGCCCAATTGACTTCGTTATATGCCTCGCAAACTACAAAACTCCCTCATTCTCGGTTGGATTAACAAAAAGCAACGTGATTTTATGTGGGTGGATTATCATCTCGTCCTGCTTGATCATCAAACCAAGCCCTATTACCACTGGTCAAGCTTATCAATTGCACTCTCATAAGTCCTTACGTTAATCCTTGTGTTATTGAAAGTCCTCGTGCCTTGAGGAAGAAGGAATGATGAAGATCCTAAAGGGGCAATCCTGAATTGGAATATTTGGGTGCGCCTTGATTCTCTTCATTCGGAGATTTATATCAATACTCGTTCAACTAATTTTCTTTCTTTGTTTTATCCAAACATGGGATCGGTGCATACGAGTGCTTCCATGCGCTTTCACTCAAGACTCATATTTCTGCTCCCCAAATAAAATCAAACTATCATACTAGACAGAGATTAGAAAGAGAGACACAAAATAAACAAACAGAATGAGAAAATAGGTAGGTTTTCGATCCGATAAGAAAAGAAATCACAAGTTCTTGGTTCTCTTCTATACGGCTAAGTGTATTATTCAAATCGAATGAACGGCAAGTGTCGTGCCCATTTTATTGATGCCCAATAAGGATGGGACTTAGAGGATGTGTGTTGATTATGGCACCATGAATAAAATAACGGTAAAATATCGACATCTTATTCCTCGTTTAGATGACATGCTTGATGAGTTGCATGGTGCATGTATATTTTCTAAAATTGATCCTTAGAGTGGTTATCACCAAATTAGGATGAAAGATGTTGATGAATGAAAAACCACTTTTAAAATAAAATATAGTTTATATGAATGGTTAGTTATGCCTTTTGGATTAACTAATGCACCTAGTACTTTCATGATATTAATGAACCATGTTTTACGTGTATTCTTCAGAAAGTTTATTGTTGTGTATTTGGATGATATACTTGTGTATAGTAAGTCATTAAATTAACACATTAAGCATATGCATTTAGTACTGGAAGAGAAGGTTAAAGCAATCAAGGAGTTGCCTACACCTAAGTGTATTGGAGATGTTCGCTCATTTTTTTGTGATTTTATTACCGCACCATAAACCAAAGTAATTAAGAAGAGTGTGGGATTCAAGTGGGGAGATGCTAAAGAGAAAGTGTTTAACATGCTTAAAGATAAGTTGATTTTTGCCCCTTTACTTTCTTTGCCTAACTTTTCTAATACCTTTGAAATTGAATGTGATACTTCAAGTTTGGGGATGGGAGTCGTTCTTATGCAAGAAGGAAAGCCAATTGCTTACTTTAGTGAAAAGCTAAACGAGGCAGCCTTGAAGTATCCACTTATGACAAGGAGATGTATGCATTAATGAGAGCTTTGCGAACATTGCAGCATTATATATAGCCTAAAGAGTTTGTGTTTCACACCAATCACGAACCTTTGAAGTATTTGAAGGGTCAACAAAAGCTTAACAAGCATCATGCAAAGTGGAATGAGTTTATCGAATCCTCTCCACATGTTAGAGGGTATAAACAAGGTAAGGAAAACATAGTTGCTGATACATTATCTTGAAAGTATGTGCTTCTTAGCACTCTTGATGCTAAATTGCTTGGCTTTGAGTATATTAAAGATTTATATAACGATGACCATGATTTTAGCAAGTTTTATAATGCATTTGAAAAGTTTACATGTGAAAAGTACTATAGGCATAATGGATTCTTATTTAAGGATAATAAATTTTGTGTACCTAAGAGTAGATTGCTTGAACTTTTAGTAATAGAAGCACATGAGGGTGGTCTTATGGAGCATTTTAGAGTTGCTAAGACTTTAGATATTTTACATGATCACTTTCATTGGCCAAACATGCACATAGATGTGCAAAGAATTTGTGGTAAGTGCATTGTGTGTAGACAAGCTAAGTTTAAATCTAAGCCTCTTGGATTATATACACCACTACCAGTATCTAGTATGCCTTGGATTGATATTTCTATGGATTTTATTTTGGGTTTACCTAGGTCAAAACATGGGAATGATTCTATTTTTGTGGTTGTAGATTGCTTTTCTAAGATGGCATATTTTATTGCTTTTCATAAGACTAATGATGCACCACATATTGTTGTTTGTTCTTTAAAGAGATTATTCGTTTACATGGTATGCCTAGATCTATTATTACTAATAGGGATGCAAAATTCCTTAGTTTTTTTTGAAGGACTTTATGAGGTAAATTAGGAACTAAGTTATTATTTTCTACTACATGTCACCCCCAAACTGATGGTCAAACTAAGGTAATAAATCGCACTTTGGGTCAATTATTCCAAACATTGATTAAGAAGAATTTGCACGCTTGGGAAGATTGTTTGCCATATATTATTGAGTTTGCTTATAATTGTAGTGTGCATTTATCTACTCATTATTGCCCTTTTGAGATTGTTTATGGTTTTATTCCTTTGAGTCCAATGGATTTATCTCCTTTTAACCTTTGCATATGAGAGTTGATTTAGATGGTCAAAAGAAGGTTTATTTTGTTAGGGCATTACATGAAAAGGTGCGCTTGAATCCTTGTAAGGAAGGAGGGAATGATGCGAATTCTACAAGCACAAGGAATCCTACTCCGACTAGGAATCCTACTTTCACTAGGAATTCTAGTCCCACGAGGAGTCCTACTTCAACTAGGAATTCTTCTCCAAATAGGAATCTTAATCCAATTAGATTGTAGACAAGCCACTCAAATATGATGGACCAATGACTAGAGCTCACATGAAAAAGGTCAAGGATGCTTTAGGAGTGTTCGTGAAGCAAGAGTTGAAGCTTGGGTTGGAGATCCAAAGTCCAAGTGAGATTGGGCTTAATCAAGACAATGGGCCTCAAGATAGTCTTATCCACATAATTTAATAAATGGAGGCACGAACAAGTCAAAATAGGCCCAAATAAACAAGTCAAGCTATTTGGTGTCCAATACTCAAACATGGGCCACTTATTACATGTTACTTAAGCCCAAATGTCATGTTTTTTTTATATTGGGTAGGGTTGGACGAATTTTAGGAGTATTTGTTCATTTAAAGGAGTCTTTTAATAGTTAAGAGTCTTGTTTTAAGTTATCCTTTTAGTTTAGGAGTTCTATTCCTAGTCTTAATGTTATTTGCTTCCTTATTATTATAGAATTAGGTTTTTTTAAGGCCTATATAAGATAGTACAAATTTATATGTAAAGGGAGTTGTTGAATATTGATTATTTTAGAGTTAATTCTCTTCTTTTATTCCTAGTCTTATTGTTATTTGCTTCCTTATCATTATAGAATTAGGTTTTTTTAAGGCCTATATAAGATAGTACAAATTTATATGTAAAGGGAGTTGTTGAATATTGATTATTTTAGAGTTAATTCTCTTCTTTTATTTTAGAGTTGTTGAAGGCTTGGTATGTTACAAATTTAGTTAATATAAACTTTTGTTTATGTTAAACAGCCTTTAACTCTTTATAATTAAGGTTCTTAAGTACAAGTTATATAAGGGTTTGGTTGGGAGTTGGAGTTTTTTTGCTTGATTATACTTGGTGAAGACATCAACATTGAATACGGGGTTTGGCACAAGTTAGCCATGTTCATATCATTTGGTATTAGAGCTTTGGCTCATCTATCAAGTACATATCCTTTATTTTTTAGTTAATTTGTTTTTCTTTACTGTAAAAAGAAAAATCTTATTCAGTTATTTTCTTCTTCTTTGTGATTTGTTTTCTTGTCTAGAGTATTTTTCTTATTCAATTTGTATTCCTTACTATTTTTAGAGTCCAATTCGTTTTCTTTCCTTTATTTCTTAAGCATTAAATACGTTCTTTGTAACACCCGGAATTTTTATATATTTAATGATGAGTTTTTATTTAAGTTAATTTTAGCTTCAGTATTATTGGGTTTAATTTGAAATGATTTAATGAAAAATTTAATATTAATCAAATAAATGAGTTATTTTCTATACCCAATTAGTTTGAAATTTTAAGAAATTATTCAAGTAAATTATTTGAGAAATGATTATATTTGGGTTATTCAAATTTTTTTTTCCAAATGCATGTTTATATAAATAAAATTATATATTGGAAAATTTTGGAAGAAATTATAAAGGATGTTTTAATAAAAGAATTTTGGGAAAATTGGTATTATAATTGATTAGTAGTATTAAATTTTAAGTTGGAATTTGATTATTTAATTTAATTGTGTATTTTCAATAATTCGGATTTGGCCCAAATTAAATAGTTAGGGGCTTAATTGAAAGGCTAAAAAGAAGTTTGAGGGTTAAATTGGAATTCTGCAGGATGAAATTGTAAGTAATTAAGAAAGTTGAGGGACCAAATTGCAATAAGGAAAAGTTTGGGGGCCTAATGTCGATATTGAAAGGAAAGAAATCGGGGAAGAAGAAAGGAGGAGAGAGAGAGAGTGCGGGAGAGAGAGAGAGAGGACGCAGCGAGCTCGGGCGCGAGCCGGACGGCAACAGGGGCGTCTTGTTGGAATCGCGGCGTGTGGCGGGCTTTCGGCTGTTCCGGCCGATCTCGGTAGCGATCGGCTCCCCTTGGAGAGCTTCCTTTGGCGTGGTTTAGTGGCGGAGGAGAGTTCTTGCGAAGTGGTGGCAGCCGTGTTTTCTGGTTTTTCCGGGGAGCTCCGGCGGAGGATGGACGATCGGAGGATGTATCCCGACTCTCCTCAGCTCAAGCTTCGCGATGACACCGGTTTTGTGGCGATCGGGCTCCGTTTGTAAATCGACGGCCGTGATCGTCTGTAAATTTTTCCAGACGATCAGGTGTCGGATCGAAAAATCGAAAGCAGGGATCGTCATCAGCGCGTCGTTGTGAGTCCGATGGTGTGTTCGGATCGTCGATCGGACTCTGGCGGCTGGAGGCTAGTCGACCGAGCGACCGAGCGTCTCGGTAATTTTCTTTGGCCCGTTAATTTTAGAAATTCTTGGTTTAATTGTGTCTATTGGATTATATTGAGTATTTGATGATTTTTGTGAGTCATAAATAATTATCAGTTTGCCTACCATAGTCGTGTTTTTGTGCTGTGTGGCGGAGTCGGGAAATAGTGAAGTTTGGGGACCCGACTCCTATTGTTTGAATCGTTAAGTATTTGGAAGTGTTCTTCTGGCAGGTCCTGGACCCGTTTTTACGGGGGGTAATGTTCGTGTTGTAGAGGAGGTTCTACCGGATTTTCGGTAGAATTCTCCCGAGTCGAGATTCTTAGACAGTCAGTCCTAGGAGTCTAGACCTAGGATTAATGATCGATTGTTTCAGCGTTTTGATAAATTGTTTTCCGTGATTAGATGATCTCGCTCTGGCTCGCTCCAACCGAGGCACCGGAGAGCTAGGAGGTCGCCCAATCCCTGTGAGTTAAAGTCATTTAATCATTGCACTATTGCTAAGTCTGATTTTAATATGCTATTTTGGAAGTTTATGTTTAACATGGTTACTAATATCTCAACGTAATTAATTTTACTGGATTATTAATTATTGAAGATAATATAAATATTATTATTAGTAATGTTATAATAATATCAAATATTATCAGTTTTCCACATGAGTTGCATGATGTCTTACTTTAAAATTGTTAATCGTTATTTTGATATAGTTGAATGACTTCTTTAGACAATAATATTTATTAAATGTGGTGATTGCGATTTGGGAAACGTGGCTTGTAGAACATGCCGCCTGATGGGATACATCAGGACCGCGTGCACACCGGTAATGATCATGGACATGTAATAAGATATTTATGGGTTTGCCCTGGTCGAGCATGGCTCTCTGGGCTGATTTGTGTAAATTGCCGGAGGTAAGGTCCCTGGTCGAGCATTGCTCTCGGGGCCCTGGCTTATTTGGATACTTAAGTGACCAGACTGGAGGTAAGGTCCCTGGTCGAGCATTGCTCTCGGGGTGCCAGTCTTATTGGATTAAGAGAGCTGAATGGCTACTAGATTTCTTATTTGGATATTTAAGTGACCAGACTGGAGGTAAGGTCCCTGGTCGAGCATTGCTCTCGAGCGATCTTATTGGATTAAGAGAGCCGAATGGCTACTAGATTTTGGGGTTTAGGGTTCTACCGAGCCACTCGTCCCGTAAAAGTAAAAATATATTTTTATTTATTCATTTATTTATTTATTTATTTATTATGGTATGATTATAATATGGATTGTATTTACGTGCATGATTGATATTTTGATTCGAATGATTAATATTTTATGTGAAGGAAATAGTAGGGTGTGATTATAGTATGGTTTGATATCGATTTGAATAATCTATGTTTTCCGAGAAGAAGCAATAGTCCCTAGATTATTTGATTTTAACTCACTCTAGACCGAGTCTCCATTTATGGTTTTTTCGATTCGTGATCATAGTTCTCCAGTTACTCTATTCAAGATAACTTGACTCCTTCATCATCGGGTGATGTATTTGATTTGGTATGTAAATTGGTAAATCTTAGATTCTCCGCAGTAGTAATAGTAGATGTATCAGTTGTAAATTTTCTGAGTTTCAGGTCTCGCCTAGTTTTTCTGGCAGACCGAAGTATTTATGTAGAATGTAGCTATTAAGATAATTTGTGGTTTTAATAATATTAATTTGAGATGAGATTTGTTTAAGTCAGTGAGTGTCAGGCTTACTACGGGTTTCGGTGGCCTTACGCCTACCCATTCCTTAGTGCCGGTCACGGGCCCACGGGTGGGGTCGTGACAAAGTTGGTATCAGAGCTTAGGTTTAGATTTCCTTCGACCTAAGTTAAGATTTTTCTTGGTACTGCGGAGTTAGGATCATGTCTGTCTTGTTGTTTTCATTGACTCCAGTGTCTCAGCCTTCACTGTTAGAGAGTCAGTCTTTCCTTTCTTGTAAGCTTGTCCTTGGTGCTGTGCTGAGAATGTGCTTTGTAGCAATGAGAGGATCCGAAGCGCGATAGACTCGTGCTGTTTCTTCAAGTGATTAGTGCAGTCCGCCTTTAGAAGCTTTGATTGTGGTTTCGATGGTGGGCACCGTAGTCAGTTTTAGTGTAGAGCGTGGTTGCAGTCGTGTCATGGACTGCCTCGTCATTGCATCAGGCATCGTCTTATTGAGTAGCGCCGAAGTTAGTGCCTGGGAAGTCGAGTAGATATCAGAGCTTTATGGTTGAGTTTTGTGGTTGTAAGAAGCTTAAGAAAGGTGGCAGGAGTATTTTCGGATGCTCGGAATCCAGAGAAACTTAAGCGAACATTATTTATTTTTCTAAGTAGAACAAGTATTTTAAAATACAATATTGCCCCCAGTCCCGTAAGAATGCATTATGGCATTTCACTGTTAGGCATGCATAAATTCATTTTAGGACATGCATCATACATCGTGCATTGCAACCCTTGGTGATAGGGGGCATCATCACCGTGGCCTGCGATATTGTAGAATTTTATACAAAGAAAAATGGCTAGAGATTTTACGATTTTGTAAAAGTGTTTTTCAAGATAATAATAATTTCTATCGGTGTTGATTATAAAGTAAATAAATAAGTAAATTTTTTCAAAGTAAATTGTGTTAGCTTGAGAATTCTCTGGATGACAAGCTGAGTTGATGTGGGAATGAATCTGTGGCGTAGTAGGCCACATGTTAGATAATATAGGATGCTTTTGGATTTTAGTCAAAGAGGAATCTTGTGTCAGGATGGCATGGTTGTATCGTTTGATGCGGTCAGATGGATGTTATGTCGTTGATGATGTGATGTGGATGTTAAGAATTTTCTGCGTGTGTAAGGGACACGTCATTAGGAAGGATATTTGGTGAGTGGATTTTTGGCAGGATCAGAATTGGCCCTTCTTGTGTGGAAACCCTTGGTTTTGTCGGCAGGTTGGTGAGGTGGAATGTAAGTTGGACTTGCCGCCAAGTAATGTTCTCTGAGGTCAAATCCAGTTGTTTGTAAGTCTGAGTTGAGGAAGTATATTTTCGATCTTTGCTCGTGTTGGATCCTCAGTGTGCGGAAGCAAGTGAAGATTTGGTTTCCGAGGAGTAGTAAGTGAGGATCGTGGATTTTCAGGTTCGCCAGTTTTATTTAAGGGTTTTGTCGATGAGTCTTGTGGTTTGTTTCTGCCGAGTGGAGATGAGAGGTTCCTAATTAGTTTCAGTCTTAGAGTGTAGCCCCTTTCTTTTAAAAATTCAAGGACGAATTTTTTTTTTAAGGGGGGGAGAATGTAACACCCGGAATTTTTATATATTTAATAATGAGTTTTTATTTAAGTTAATTTTAGCTTCAGTATTATTGGGTTTAATTTGAAATGATTTAATGAAAAATTTAATATTAATCAAATAAATGAGTTATTTTCTATACCCAATTAGTTTGAAATTTTAAGAAATTATTGAAAAGAATAAAGAACTTTTGATTTCTTTTCTTACCGAATCCAAAGTCCTACCTATATTATCATTTTGTTCATTTCTTTTGTTCCTCTTTATGTAGTATGATGGTTTGGTTTTATTTAGGGAGCGTAAACACGATTGTTGAGTGAAAGCATATGGAAACGATAATCATAAGCACCAAACCAATGCATGGACGAATGCGAAGAAGGAATATTAGTTGATCGAGTATTGATATCATTCTCCGTATGATCTCAGACGAATCTCTAGAGGAATGGGGGAATTACGAGAATTGAGGCACGCCCAAATATTCTAATAAATGATTTATTCCGTTGGGATCTCCATGATTCCTTATTCCTCAAGGCACAAGGATTCCTGATGACACAAGGATTAGCATAAGGAATCATGGGAATGCAATTGATCAGTTGGACTAATGGCATTTGGGCTTAGCTTGATGATGAAGAAGGACGAGATGTAAATTCACGCACGTAAGGGAGAAATCATATTGTTCTCGATTAGTCCAAGCATAATACAAATGAAAATGCGAGCGTTTTGATGTTTAGAACGCATATAATGAAGTAATTTAGGTCGAAGTGTGATTGTGTAGGTGCACACAAATTCTCCCTTGTTTCTGTTAAGTTGGCTCTTAAAATTTGGGACTACGAGAGTTGTTGACCAGTCAACTCCTCTCTAATTTTTTATATGACTTTAGTTTATTCATCTTTGTATATTTATTTATTCATATTTAGCTTCTAGTTTCTTCTTCTTATGGAATGATGACTATTGCACTATATAAACCTCATGCAACCGAATACTTGAGGCTACTGACATATTATTTCAGTTTTCTACCTTATGGAAAATCAAGTTATTGATTCTTTCAAGAACTATACAGACTTATTAAGACTTGCGGTTGCGATCATACACTTATCGCTCACATCCTTCCTTTCTTTTGCGTTCTTTGTCTACCTATCTATTTATAACAATTCTATTTGATCCTTTTGCTTAGTCGTATGGAAGAAAAGAAAGAAGTTATGATTTCTTTCTTTATTGGATCTGAAATCCTACCTATTGATGTGAACCTTGGCAACCTGTGTCAAGATCCAACACGCGGAATTGGAAAAAGATTCCTTAGAAAGCTAAATCTAATATTTGATGAACCTTAAACCAAAGATAACTTGTATCTCGAACCTTGGTATAAGAATAATGGTTGATTCCACACTCAAGAAAGGTAAAAAGTAAGTGATAAGTTAAGATGAATACCACAAGAACAAGTTCTTGATCAGTTCGAAAAGTTCTAAAAGGAACCTAGTATGAATATTCTCACAATAATTTTATTTCAACAATGTTCAATCCTTATACCATTCGGCTACAAAAGGTTTAAATAGATAAAGACATAACTTAATTTTCTATTTGCATAAAGGAAATAAACTAATTAGGAGTAAACTAAAGTATATCCCGAATAGAAGTTTTCCAAAATAACAAAATAAGGAACTATGCTTAATTAGGGAATAATAAAAGTCTATTCTAAAAGGCTATAATAAAAGACTTCCAAAATAACAAAATAAGAAGCTTAATTGATTTAGTCATACATAATCAATAAAGATATGACTGAATCAATCAAAATATATTCCTAAATAGCTAAAAAAGGGTTGCTCGTTGTTCCCTCTTTGGTGTAGATGTTCGATTAAGTCAAGGAAGCACTAAAGTGGCACCTCATAGAGCTTCCCTTTTTTGGAAAATGTGTATGCCCCCTTCCTTCTCAAGCCTAAAGTGCGTAATGGCTTGAATAAGTCCAAATGATCATGCAAGGTTTGGTCAAGCCTGGGCTTTGATATTTACTTGCATTTACCCATTATGTCACGACCCAAATCCACCAATCTTGTATATCCATATCTTCTTTCATAATTAGATCTTCCATTAAGGCATCTGACATTGGAATTGCATTAAATTGCCTAAATAAGACAAATTGAATTCTTCCAAATAATCTTGTCAAACACAAAATCTTATGCAATTCGTAGGCTTTAATTATGCTTATTTGATCTGTATCACCTATATCTGATGGTTTAGTTTTATTTGGGAAGCATAACCATGAATGTTGAGTGAGAGCGCGTAGAAGCAACAATCATAGGCACCGATCCAATGCTTGGATAAATATGAAGAAGGAAAATTAGTTGATCGAGTATTGATATCATTATCGGAATGATCATGGTCAAATATTTTAGAGGAAAGAGGGAATGATGAGAATCAAAGCACTCCTAAATATTGTAAATCAGGATCTGCATCATTAGGATCTCCATCATTCCTTGTTCCTTTATGCAAGAATATTGCTTATGACACAAGGATTAGTGTAAAGAATCATGGAACGCAATTGACAAGCTTGACCGGTGGCATTCGAGCTAAGCTTGATGATCCAACAAGATGAGACGTAAATCCACGTGTTGAAGGGAGAAATCATATTATTTCAATTAATCCAACCATATACAAGCGAAAATGCGAGTGTTTTCATGTTTGGGATGCATATAATAAAGTAATTTAGGTAGGAATATTATTAGGTAGGCCCACGTGAATTTCTCTTTATTTTTTCGTTAAGCTGGCTCATAAAATATGGGACTACAAGAGTTATTAATAGGAAATCACCTCCTTAGCAACCATACACCGTAATAACTAACAAGTTATGATACATATGGAATGTAAGAAAACACCCTCCAATCAAGATGATTCCAAGGATCCGTTAAAAGAAGTTCATGAAACTAATTTCAATTGTTATTAATTAATAATCAGATTAGCACTTGAATCCAATCCCAATGCCACAAACCAAAAATATTTGATAATTAAAGAATTAAAACCAAGTTTTTTAGTTAGAGAATGCCACAAACTAAAATAAGTTTGATAAGTTCAAAGTGCAGATAAGAACCTAAGCAAAAACAATCACAAGTGTAATGTATTATATCAATCATCAAAAGTTGATTATAAATGAAGCTTAGCTTGGTATATATAGACAAAGCTAGATCTTAAAAAACCTTAGACATGTTTAAACACCTCACATAGCTCCTCACTAACACACAATTAAAAATATAGTTGTTGGAGACTTAAGTCTTTCATTTTTGTAACTCCTAAATAATAACTCTCACACTTAGACATAAGTTAAAAAAGGAAAAACTTGGTCAAAACTTAAAAATAAAGTAAATTATACCTAATAACACATAATATATTGTGTATTAGTCTTATATAGACTAATTCACTATTATTGAATCTTGAGCAAAGCAATGCAATAGTGATACGGCTTTAAGCACGACCGTGTTGCATCTCACACATTCTTTTAATTTGAAGACCAGTAGGAGACACAGCTTTAAGCACGACCATGTCGTACCCCACGCTTCCTTCTGATTTGTAGACCAGTAGGTGACACGCCTTTAAGCATGGCCATGTTGTATCCCATGCTTCCTTCTCTCAAAAGGGTAATAAGTGACATAGCTTGAAGCACGCCCCATATGAAGATTCAAGATCTTTATATTGTTGTGTAATTCTCATTTGATCATCAAAAATGGCCTTGGGAGGTAATGGTCCAAGATTGAAATTTTGTCCATCAATAGTCAAGGAATATTGATTATTAAATCCATCATATATCACGTGCCTATCATATTGCCAAGGTCTTCCCAACAAAACATATCCAACATATATGGTAACCACATCACAAAGCACCTCATCCTTATATCTCCTAATGGAAAAAGAAATTAGCACTTGCTTATTGACCTTCATAATACCACTATCATTCTACCATTGCAACTTGTAAGGCCTTAGCTGTTTGGTAGTTGGTAATTTCAATTTCTCTAGAAGCAAAGTACTAGCAACATTAGTACAACTTTCGCTATCGAAAATCATATTACACAACTTAACAGCAATTAAACAATTAGTATGAAATAAATTCTCACGCTGCTCTCCATGTTTATCATGTTTACATTGCAAATTAAGTGTGCGTTGTACTAACACATCCCCTTTAGCATACTCAACATCACTAACATCCTCTAAAGTTGACATGTCATCATTCTCATCAACATTTTCATTTTCACTTTTAGATTCAACAGTTCCATCTTTAACAATCAAGGTCCTCTTATTAAGCCAATCACGTGCATAATAACCATGTCCAAGACACTTAAAACACTTCAGGTTTCTAGATTGATTAGCTTGATTCTCAATTTTATTTTTTCTCCCATTTCATTTTTATTCTTGTTCTCATCCACTTAGCAAATTTATCATAATTTTTACTCCAATTTGATTTCCAATTAGAAGAACTATGACTCGAATTAAGTTTAGAATCAAACTTACTTGGACCATTTCGCTTGACTTGCCTTTCAATTTTCATGGTCACATTGAGCATATCCTCAAGCTCCACATAATGTTGCAACTCCACAAGTTCAGTAATATTCTTATTTAGACCATTCAAGAATCTTGCCGTGTGGTGGCCTCTCTATCCTCCTCCACATTTGCTTTAATCATAGCCATTTCTATTTCTTTGTGGTACTCCTCCATACTCATGGTTCTTTACCTGAGAGTTTGCAATCATTGATGCAAATTTCTATAGTAATGGTTAGGAATGAACCTTTTCCTCATGATGCATTTCATCTTCATCCATGATCTTACAAGTCTTTCTCTATTTCATCTCATTTCCTTTACAATTGATGCCACCAAACACTAGCGTAATCACAAAACTCAAAGGCGGCAAATTTTACCTTTCTCTCCTCCCAATAATTATGGCATTCGAAGATCCTCTCCACCTTTTGCTCCCATTCCAAGTAGACATCAGGATCATTCTTTCCTTAAAAGGAAGGAATTTTCATTTTGATGCTACCTAGGTTGCGATCTATACCATCTTGCCTTGATCTTCTATTGTGCCTCATAGGATGGTCATCTCTACTAAGAGTGGTTACTTGGTCATCCTCCAAGTCATCTTTGGCATTATAATCCACTTGTTAAAAGGCTAGTTGCCTTTCTATTTTAGGCTCATTCTGAATCCTTGTAATAGTTTCACCTTGCCTTCTCACACTTTCAACAACATCATCCATCCGCCTATACATTCTTTTAAACTCCTTTTCCGTTGCTTGCAAAGTTTACTCAATAGATGCTCCAACACTACTTGAAACTTGTTTTTTTGACATTGTGCAAAAACTGAAAAACAAGTTAGGATAGCCTCATAAAAACACTCCCTCATGTGTTTCTCTCAATTAAATTGTCACACCACTCGTGTTTCACTCAAGACTTTGCTTTTCTCGATGCTAGTCTCACCATTATTGCCTTTTACATCTCTTGCTTTTGCTTTAGGTTTTAGATGAACTAATCACCTAAACAAAACAAATTAGATTATGGCAATTCAATGGAGTGAAAAAGAAAGATTGGTCTAGATCAAGTTGTTAAGTAAGGCCAAATTTAAAGTAGCTATACACAAGAAAACAATAAAAGAAAATAATAGAATAAGGTTTTTATGCCATCCAAACCTTCCTTTTCTTTGACCTTTTTAATTTTCTATGATTTTTTTATGATAAGAACAAAAGTGAAAAGAGATTAGAACAAAACAAAGAGATTAACAAGAAGGGACAAAAAAAATTTGTTTTATGAACACAAAGGTGTAAACTTTAAAAAGAAAGAGTACTTAGAAGGACAAGAATTGAAACAAAAATAATTTGGCAATAATAAAAAAAAAGTGAAGAAGATGAGAAACTTCAATAACACAGAAAACACAAACATAAGTAAACATCAACTTGAAGCAAGCTCTAATACCAAATGGTTGGAAATCATCATCTTAGCAACCATACACCCCAATCACTATTTGGTTAAGATACATATGGAATGCTTGAAAACACCCTCCAATCAAGATGATTCCAAAATCCAAGGATCTCTTTAATTGAAGTTAAGAAAAACTAGTTCCAACAATGAAACTAGCACATGAATTCAACTCCAAACGCCAAAAACCAAGTATGATTTGATAAGTTAAGAATCAAATACAAGATTTTGATTAGAGAACGCCACAAACTAATAGTTTGATAAGTTCAAAGTTCATGCAAGAACTTAAGCATAAACACTCATAAAGAGCAAATAAAGATTATCATTCATCAATTGAAGTTTACAAATGAATTTGGCTTTGATATTTATAGCCAAAACAAGACCAAGAACCCTAAATAGATGTCTTTTGAGCTTTCCCATGTTTTTCCTTTAATCTCTATTAAAACTCATTAAAAAAAGTGGTTGTTTTTACATTGATAGCACTCATTTTATAACTCCTAAATGACCACTAATCATGTGCATCCATTTTGTAACTTCAAATTATAACTAACCATGTCCTTTCATTGTGTCACTCCAAATGACAACTAGTCACACCCTAACTTAAGAAAACCTAATAAAAATAAAAATAAAAAGGCTTCAAATGAATTGTAGTGGACCATTGAGTTTAGGCCAAACTTATTACACTAAATTGATGATTTTGGTCCCTTTTTGCAATCCTAAGCCTTGGGCTGAGCCTTGTTGTGTTTGAACACTCAAATTTTCTTTAATTAAGCCCAATAAAGCTTATTGCATCCTTTTGGACTTGGATCTTGTCATTTGACCTCCTTGAAAACTTAAAGGATCATTTATAGTTCTTGTCTTTGTTGCATCAGAAATCCTCTTTGGTTCTTGATTTACTTATTCATATTTTGCTTGTAGTTTCTTCTTCTTATGAAATAAGGATTTTCGCACCACAAAAACCACATACAACCAAATATTTCAAATAGTGAGCATATTATTTTAGTCTTCTATATTGGAAGAAATCAAGTTATGGGTTCTTTCAAGAACTTATAGACTTATGAAGACTCACGCTAGCAAACCTAGACTTATCGCTCACGTCTTTTCTTTGTTTTATCTTCTTTGTCTACTCTTGTGCCTAAATCAGTTCGATTTGATCCTTACACTTAGCCATATGGAAGAGAATAAAGAAATCATGATTTTTTTCCTTATCAGATTCATAATCCTACTTATGTTCTCATTCTATTCGTTTCTTTTGTACGTCTCTTTCTAATATCTATCTAGTATGCTGGTTTGGTTTTATTTGGCGAGCATAAACATGAGAGTGTTGAGTGAAAGCATATGGAAGCTGTAGTCACACGCAATGAACCTAAGCCTGGACAAATACAATGAAAGAAAATTAGTTGATTAAGTATTAATGTCATTCTCTGAATGATCACAGACGAATCTTTTAGAGGAAAAATGGGAATAATATAAATGGATGCATGAGTACTATAGGGGTCTCCATTATTCTTTATTTCGATTTGCACTATAGGGGTCTCCATTATTCTTTATTCCTCGATGCATGAGTACTCTTGATGATATAAGGATTCGTATAAGGAATCATGGGAACGTAATTAACAAGCTTGACCGGTGATGATCAGGTAGGACAAGACGTAAACCCAAGTGGATAAGGGAGAAATCATGTTGCTTTTGATTAATCCAAGCGGGAATTAACGCATTCTAATGTTTGGTAGGCATGTAATGAAGTAAATTTGGCTAGAGTGTTATTAGGTACGCTGACGCGAATTTTCTCTATGGCATTGGGGTGTAACTTGATGATCAAGTAGCATGAGATGCAAATCTACATGTATAAGGGAGAAATCATGTTGCTTTCGATTAATACAATTGGGAATTAATGTGACCAAGGCCAAGAGTCCATATACTTCAAGAGCCCAAGACCCTTTAAACATCCAAGAAGGACTAATCACAGGATCAAAGGCCAAGAAGATGAAGGAAGCACTTATTGGGCTTATAAAAATATTTGGGTTCAAGACACTACAAGCCATGAGGAGTCAACTCTAAAATCAAGTCCAAGACTTATTAGCTTGATCTAATACCATAGGGCTTGATTAAATCCAATTAGGCCCTAAGGAACTAAGAAAGCAAGTTGGGCCAAGGAGGAATTAAGGAGCAAACCTATGCGTGTGACCTCCTTAAGTGATTAGGGTTTCAACTTAAACTTAATGACTAGTCAACAGGGGGGTGGCACCATCTATTTTTATTGTTTAGGAAATTTCTTATATGCTAAGAAGTAATGATTTACTCCCTAAATAACTTATTTCCTTTCTCCTAGCTTAATTATAGGAGACAAATGCTTTTTTAGCTATTTAGGAATTTATTTCTTATTTAGTTTGGGAAGTAATATATTATTTCCTAAGTGATTTTATTCCTTTTCTAGTGTCATTCTAGGTTTGTAGGAGGACTATAAATACCTTCCATTCGGCCATCTATGTCAATCAATCTTGTATGATTTATTTTCTTTCAATAAAGTGAGTTATTTTCTTTACTTTGTTCTTTGTGAACTTTTCAAGTTTTCTTGCATTGTTTGCAAATTCCTTGTCTTGTCAGTTTTTAAAACTTAATCTTTTAATCTTTTAGAATTGTGGCGACATACATCTTTTTATAACTAGTTATTGATTTCGTATAATCAAAAAGTTTTAATTGCATCATCATAGATCTAAATTTGATGATCCTAAAATTAGGATCAATTTCATTTAGGTTCTATCTCTTGGTAAATAGAGCTCACATCAGGAATGCGGGTGTTTTGATGTCTTAAGAGTCATTTAATGAAGTTAATTGGGTCGTAGTGTTATTAGGTACGCCCACGTGAATTTTCCTTATTTTTGTTAAGAAATCATGGGAATGTAATTGACAAGCTTCACCAATAGCATTGGAGTGTGACTTGATGATCAAGCGGGACAAGATGCCAATCCATGCGGGTGATAGAGAAATTATGTTGCTTTCGATTAATCTATGCGGGAATGTGCACATTTTGATGGTTGGGCCGCATAAAATGAAGTAATTTGGGCCAGAGTGTTATTAGATAGGCCTACGAATTATCCCTTGTTTTCGTTAACTTGGCTCATATAATTTGAGACTGTAAGAGTTGTTGGCCAGTCAACTTCTCTCTGGTTCTTGATTTGACTTTAGTTTATTCATCTTCCTTTATTTGCTTATTCATATTTAGCTTCTAATTTCTTCATCTTATGGAACGAGGGCTTCCACACTATGAAAACCACATGCAATCGAATATTTAAGCCTAGTGAGTATATTATTTTAGTTTTCTACCTTATGGAGAATTAAGTTATTGGTTCTTCCAAGAACATTGCAGACTTCTGAAGACTCGCACTAGTAAACCTAGACTTATTACTCATGTCCTTCTTTTGTTTTATGTTCTTTATCTACCATTGTGTTTAAATCAATTTGATTTGGTCGTTACTCTTAGCCATGGAAGAGAATAAAGAACTTGCAATTTCTTTCCTTATGAGATATGAAATCCTATCTAGGTTCTCATATGCTCATTTCTTTTGTTCTTCTCTTTCTAATATATGTCTAGTATGAATATGAGTGTTGAGTTAAAGCGCGTGGAAGAGGCAATCATAGGCACAATGCTTGGAAAAATGTAAAGAAAGAGAATTAGTTAATGGAGTATTGATATCATTCTTCGAATGATCACAGATGATTCTTTTGAAGGAAAGAGAAAACGCCGGGAATCGAGGCATGTCTACATATTTTGATCCAGGATTTGCACCATTGGGATCTCCATCATTCCTTATTCCTCTAGGAACGAGGACTCTTGATGACACAAGGAATGGCACAAGGAATCATGGGAATGTAGTTGACAACATTGACCGGTGGCATTAGCTTAGCTTGATGATCAAGCATGACGAGCCGTAAATCCACATGCGTAAGGGAGAAATCATATTTCTTAATTAATCCAAGCATAATACAATATGCATATAATGAAGTAATTTAGGTCAGACTGTTGTTAGGTAGGCCCACGCAAATTTTTCGTGTTTTCGTTAAGTTGGTTCATAAAATTTAGAACTGCGAGAGTTGTTGACTTATCAACTCTGCTTTGGTTCATGATTTAACTTTAGTTTATTCATATTTAGTTTCTCGTTTCTTCTTCTTAAGGAATGAGGGCTTTCGCGTTATTAAAAGTGCATGCAATTGAATACTTGAGGCTAGTGAGCATATTACTTTGGTTTTTTACCTTGCAAGAAATCAAGTTATGGGTTCTTTCAAGAACTTTGCAGACTTATCTAGACTCACACTAGTGAATATAGACTTATCACTCATGTCTTTCCTTTCTTTTCTATTCTTTGTCTACCCTTAATTTTTAAATCAATTTGATTTGATCTTATGCTTAACTGCATGGAAAAGAAAAAATAACTTTTAATTTATTTCCATATTGAATCTAAAATCCTACCCATGTTCTCCTTTTTTTTTCTTTTATGCCTCTCTTTCTAATCTATGTCTAGTATGATGGTTTAGTTTTATTTGGAGAGCATAAACATGAGTGTTGAGTTAAAGCGTATGGAAGCAATAATCATAGACACCAAAGCCAATGCTTGAACAAATATGAAAAAAAGAAAATTAGTTGATAGACGATGAGAATCATGGCAGGCCCTAATATTATAATTCAGGATTTACACCATTAGAATCTCTATTATTCTTTATTCCTATATAAACAAGGAGTCCTGATGACACAAGGGTTGGCGTAAGGAATCATAGGAACGCAATTGCCAAGCTCGACTTGTGGTATTGCGATTTAGCTTGATGAAGTAGGACGAGATGTAAATCCACGGGCGTAATGGAGAAATCATGTTATTTTCAATTAATCCAAGCGTAATACAAGCAGTAATGTGAGTGTTTTGATGTTTGGGACATACATAATGAAGTAATTGGGTCGGAGTGTTATTAGGTAAACCCACACAAATTTCTCTTTATTTTTATTAAGCAGCTCATAAAATTTATGAGAGTTGCTGACTAGTTAAGTCCTCTCTTGTTCATGATTTCACTATAGTTATAATCAGGAATATGAGCATTTTAATGTTTAGGATGCATATAATGAAGTAAATCAGTTCGGAGTGTTATTAGGTAGGACCATGCGAATCTTCCCTTATTTTTGTTATGCTGGCTTTTAAATTTGGAACCACGAGAGCTGTTGACTAGTCAACTCCTCTCTATTTCTTCATTTGAGTTTAGTTTATTCATCTTTATTTATTTATTTATTCATATTTAGGTTCTAGTTTCTTCTTCTTATAGAATGAGGGCTTTTGCACTATAAACATTGTATACAACCGAATACTTGAGGCTAGTAAGCATAATATCTCAATTTTCTATCTTGCGCGAATTCAAGTTATGGTTTTTTTAAGAACTTTATAGACTTATTAACACTCGCACTAGCAAGCATAAACTTATCGCTCATGTCCATGCATGCATTTTGATATTTGTGAGGCATATAATGAAGTAAATTGGGTTCAAGTGTGATTAGGTATGCCCATGCAAATTTCCCCTTGTTTTCATTGAGGAATCATGGGGACGTAATTAATAAACTTCATTGGTGGCATTGGAGCATAACTTGATGATCAAGTATGATGAGAGGCAAATCCACGCGTGTGATGGAGAAATCATATTGCTTTTAATTAATCTAGGCAGAAATGCATACATTTTTATATTTAGGACACATATAATGAAGTAATTTGGGTGGAGTGTTATTAGGTAGACCCACGTGAATTTCTCTTCTTTTTTCTAAGCTGGCTCATAAAATTTGGGACTACGAGAGTTGTTTGCCAATCAACTCCTCTCTAGTTCTTGATTTGACTTTAATTTATTCATCTTACTTTATTTAATTATTCATATTTTGCTTATAGTTTCTTCTTATTATGGATTGAGGGCTTGCGCACTATGAAAACCCTATGCAACCAAATATTTGAGGCTAGTGAGCATATTATTTCAGTTTTACCTTGCAGAGGATTAAGTTATGGGTTCTTTCAAGAACTTTGCGGACTTATGAAGACTCACACTAGCAAACCTAGATTTATCGCTCATGTCCTTCCTTTCTATTATGTTCTTTTTCTACCATTGTGTTTAAATTAATTCGATTTAATCCTTACGCTTAGCTATGAAAGAGAATAAAGAACTAGCAATTTTTTCCTTATCGGATAAGAAATCCTACAAATATTCTCATTTTTTCAATTGCTAGCATGATAAGTCTACATTTACAAGCGCGAGTCTTGAACAATCTACAAAGTTCTTGTATGAACCCAAAAACTTGATTTCTCATAAGGTAGAAACTGGAAATAATATGCTCACTAGCCTCAAGTATTCAGTTGCATGCAGTTTCTATAGTGCGAAAGCCCTCATTCCATAAGAAGAAGAAACTAGAAGTTAAATATGAATAAATAAATAAATAATGAAGAATAAACTAAAGTCAAATCATGGACCTTGGTATCAGAGCTTAGGCTCTAAATCAGATTCTATTTATCCTTTGATATCTTCGTTATTTTTGTGTTAAAATTTCTGTCCTACAACCTTAATTTTTTTTTCACCCATTCCTTTGAAGACCTAGCTGCCATCTATCATCCATTTTGGTATTGCCAAGACTTAGAATGTGTTGCATGAACATTTCTTTTAGCATAATATGAACCGTGATGTTATGCGAATATGTGATAATTGTATTACTTGCAAATAGGCCAAATCGAAGGTTAAACCCTATGGGTTGTATACACCATTATCTATTTCTAGTACAGCTTGGATTGATATTTCCATGGACTTTGTGCTTGGTTTACCTAGGTCTAGGAGTGGTAAAGATTCAATATATGTGGGTTGTTGATAGGTCTTCTAAGATGGCACACTTTATTCCATCTCATAAAACCAATGATGCATCACAAACAGCTAATTTGTTTTTCAAGGAGATTGTGCGTTTACATGGCATGCCTCGCATAACTATGAGTGATAGAGATGCTAAGTTCTTGAGTTACTTTTGGAAGACTTTGTGGTGTAAGTTATGCACTAAACTATTGTTTTCTATTACTTGTCATCTACAAACTGATGGTCAATTGGAATTGGTTAATAGAACTTTGTCTACTCTTTTGCGTGCTATTATTAAGAAAAATTTAATAACTTGGGAAGAATGTTTACCGCATGTTGAATTTGCTTATAATAGGAGTGTGCATTTTAGTACTAAGTATTCACCTTTTGAGATTGTTTATGATTTTAATCCTTTAACTCCATTAGATTTATCTCCTTTGCCCATCCATGAGCGTGTTAATTTAGATGCTGCAAGAAAGGCTGAATATGTGAAGCAATTGCATGAGAAGGTGTGGATAAACATTAAGAAGAAAATAGAGCAATACGTTACTCAAGCTAACAAAGGGCGAAAGAAAGTAATTTTTGAGCATGGAGATTGGGATTGGGTGCATCTGTGAAAGGAAAGGTTTCCCACGCAAAGGCATTCTAAATTACTCCCAAGGGGAGATGGTCCTTTTCAAGTGGTTAAAAGGATCAATGACAACGCCTACAAACTTGATTTACCTGGTGAGTATAATGTTAGTGCTACTTTTAATGTTGCTAATTGAACTCTCTTCGATGTAGGTTTTGATTTAAGGATAAATCCTTTTGAAGAGGGGGGAATGATGTAACCCCAAAGTCCAAATAACTAAGTGGCGAACTAAGTTAAGGAGATCAAGTTCCAAGCTTAAGTGATCCATTATTCATCAAGGAAGGCGTAATTACAAGAGCTAGAGCTAAGAGAATGAAGGAGGCCTTAAATGGTCTTATTCAATTTATTTGGACCAAGCTGATGGGCTAAATTGTGTTAGCTACAATCTAAGGCAGTGTACCTATCGATGCAGTCTAGCACTAATGGCAAGTATCAAGGTCGTATTCCTCGGGAAAGTAAAAGCCCAGAGTTACTCCTTTGTTCTTTGTTATATTAACCTAAAATGAGTGATGAATAATTTCTAAACTAACTAATAGCGACAAGCTAAATTCTAAGCGAGATGCAAGAGTAATTAATAACTAAAATAAGGAAGACAAGAAAGCAAACCCAAATGGAACCTAAACTAGTTGCTAATCAAACAAAAGATAAAGGATTGGTGAGTCTAATTATGCTACCCGTGGATGAATTCTTAACCGAATTCGGTTTCTCTCTCGAGATAACCGTATTCCTAAATCTAATAACCTAAAGTTGGAATCTCTTCCTAACGATTGATTCTTAAATTAGCATTAAGCTTTGATCCGCCTCTATTAAGCTTTGTTAATTCTTAATCCGGCTAGTTAATTATCCTTATCTCTAAGCGATATTAACCAGTTCTTGCTATTTAAAATTCCAATTGCCAAATGGACTTGTCAATCACACAAAGCAATCTAAACACACAATTCACAACGTCTTATGAACAATGCATTATCTTATTAATACTGAAGGCAAGAAGAATATAAAACTAACCCAAACAATCCAACAAAATAATACTAAGCCAACATAGTAAAGAAATCCCAACGGATTTAATCAATCTAGCTAATCATGTTCATTATCAAAATACACAAGAATTCAATTACAACAATGAGTAAGGGTAGAGAAAACCCGATTACACCCTTGGATGAGAGTAAACAGCCCCAAATCCTTTTGCTCTAATTGAATTGATTCTTGTTCCTCTTGCTCGATTTGAAAACCAATCAACGAACCTCGCCCAATCTTTAATCCTTGAAGGGAATCCGATTGAAACCTTGATCCAAGTCTCCTTTTCCCTTGGTTCCAGCTCAGAAAACCCTTAGGGAGATAAAAATTAAGGTTTGGGACGTTCTCCCCCGCTCTTCCTTCTTTCCTCTTGCTCTTTCTTTTAATTAATTCGTCCAGTTGCCACGAACATGGCCGTGTTCCTAGCCGTGTTGGGAACACGGTTTGGTGTTACTGGACGTGTTACTCTCTGTGGCCGTGCTCCATAAGATCTATTTCTTCCTTGATGTCCAAAACGGCCGTGTTGATGCCCGTGTTGGGAACACGGCCAGTGTTGAAACCAACACGGCCATGTTCAGATTCCTCATGCTCGTGCTTAGCTTGTTTCGGCAGCTTTGACGTCCAATTATGCTCCAATTCTTCCCTTTATCATTCTTTGACCTCTTTTGAACCTAATGCACACAAACAGACACATAGGGTGAGTGTTGGGACAAATTCACATCCAAATGTCCATAAAATCAATCTTAAAAACCCCATTTAGATGTGTGTATTTTATGCACATCACAAGCCTTTGAAGCCACATAAAGAGTGATGTAGATCCAATAAGAATAATTAAAGCTTTTAAATTGCATGAGATTTTATGTATAGCAAGATTATCTAAAAGAAATCAATTTTCCTTATTTAGGCAAATTCATGTAATGCTAATATCAAATGCCTTAGTAGAAGATCCAATTATGAAAGAAAATATCCAGCCCAAGGTTGGCCAAGACAGTGCATGATTATTTGGGGTTGTTTTTGGGCTTATTCAAGCCATGACACACTTTGGGCTTGAAAAGGAAGGGGCTAAACGAATTTCCTTGAAGAGAAAACCAAAAGAAGGCACCTAATGTATGTTGCTCTACTTAAGAGTGTGCTAACTTCAAAGAGCAAATAATGGGGCAGCCATATATCTTATTATTTAGGAATAAATCTTGATTGATTTAGCCATATCTTTCTTGATTATGATTGACTAAATCAATTAGGCTTCTTATTTTGTTATTTTGGAAGTCTTTTATTATTTTCTTTTAGAATAGGTTTTTTATTATTTCCTGATAGTGTATATAGCTTAAGAATCCTTTAAGGATTAGGAAACCTATAAATCCCAGCAATGTTATGACTCATAATAATCCTAATATCATTATTAAACATGAAATTAGTAATAGAGTTTCATTAAAACACCAATTAAATTTAAGACATTCTTTTATATGGACTACAGTTGGATGAATTTTAGGAGTATTTGTTCATTTAAAGGAGTCTTTTAATAGTCAAGTGTCTTGTTTTAAGTTATCCTTTTAGTTTAGGAGTTCTATTCCTAGACTTTTTATTATTTGCTTCCTTATCATTATAGAATTTGCTTTCTTATGGCCTATATAAGCTATTACGAATTTCTATGTAAAAGGAGCTATTGAATATTGATTATTATAGAGTTAATTCTCTTTTTTTGTTCTTTATGGACTTGGTAAATTTATCAAGTGAAGGTTTGATATTTTACAAACTTAGTTTAATTTAAACTTTTGTTTATGTTAAATAGCCTTTAATTCTTTATAATTAAGGTTCTTAAGTACAAGTTATTTAAGGATCTGGTTAGGAGGTAGAGTTTCTTTGCTTGATTAGGTGAACGATCCTTGGTGAAGACATCAACATTGAATACGGGTTTGGCACAAATTAGACACGTTCGTATCATATCCAAAGTCTTAAAAAGAATAGAACTCTTGCTTAACTAATCTGATCGATTATGAGTTTTCTTACAAGCTTAGGAAACTCTAACATCTAACCAAATAGGATACTAAGAGGTAAATAAAGCCTTCGTAAACTTGAATTTGAAGAACATTAAGTAAAGCCCATTTAGCCTTTATAAACTTGGACTTTAAAAACATTAAATAATGCCCATTCTTTATGAATTTCATTTGGGCCGAATTCTATTGGACTTTAATTATTAGCCCACTCTTGGATATAGCAATTTAAGGATTCTTGAAGCTTATTGGCCCTGAACCTTGTGATTGGACCTTATGGCAAAATTAATGGATCCTTCCTTGATTCTTTCTTGTTGCCTTCGGCATCAAGCTCATCCAAATCAACATCTTTAAGCCTTGCCTGATCCATATTAGAAGCCATAACTTGATTTTCGCAAGGTAGAAAACTGAAATAATATTCTTACTAGCCTCAAGTATTCGGTTGCATGCAGTTTTTATAGTGCGAATGCTACTAGAAGAAGAAACTAGAACCTAAATATGAAAAAATAAATAAAGAAAGATGAATAAACTAGTTGTCAAATCAAGAACTAGAGAGAAATTAACTGGTCAACAACTCTCGTAGGCCCAAATTTTATGAGCCAACTTAATGAAAAAATAAGGAGAAATTCGTGTAGGCCTGCTTAATAATACTCCTACATAAATTACTTCATTATATGAGTTCCAAACATGAAAAATCTCTCATTCCTACTTGTATATGCTTGGATTAATTGAAACAATATGATTTATTCCTTACACACGTTGATTTACATCTCATCCTACTTGATCATTAAGCTAAGCCCGAATGCCACTGGTCAACTTGTCAGTTGCATCCCATGATTCCTTACACCAATCCTTGTGTCATCGGCAATTCTCGTGTATAGAGGAATAAGGAATGATGAAGATCCCAATGATGCACATCCTGAATCGAAATATTTAGGAGTGCCTTGATTCTCGTCGTTCTCTCTTTCCTCTAAAAGATTCATCCACAATCATTCAGACAATGATATCAATACTCGATCAACTAATTTTCCTTCTTCACATTTGTCCAAGCATTAGGATCGGTGCCTATGATTGCCGCTTCCACGTGCTTTCACTTAACACTCATGTTTATGCTCCCAAAAACCATCATACTAGACAAAGGGGTATAAAGGAATGAATAAAAAGAGAACATAGGCAGGATTTCATATCCGATATAGAAAGAAATCATAAGTTCTTTATTCTCTTCCATACGACTAAGTGTAAGGATCAAATAGAATTATTATAAACACATTGGTAGACAAAGAACGCAAAAGAAAGAAAGGACTTGAGCGATAAGTCTATGTTCACCAATGTGAGTGTTGATAACTCCGTAAAGTTCTTGAAAGAACCCATAACTTGATTTCCCACAAGGTAGAAAATGGAAATAATATGCTCACTAGCGTCAAGTATTCGGTTGCATGCAGTTTTAATAATGCGAAAGCCCACATTCCATATGAGGAAGTAACTAGAAGCTAAATATGAATTTATAAATAAAAAGATGAATAAACTAAAGTTAAATCAAGAACCGGAGAGGAGTTGACTGGTCAACAACTCTTATAGTCCCAAATTCATTAAGCCAGCTTAACGAAAATAAGGGTAAATTCGTGTGGGCTTACCTAATAAAAATCTGACCAAAATTACATCATTATATGCGTCCCAAACATCAAAATGTTAAAAAAACACATATGCAGTGGCACAGCGGAAGCCTTAAACATTGCACATCTCATAGAAATTAAGGTTACAAGTTGTAATTGAGGATTTAAGTTGAGAAAAGAAAATAACTTTTCTTTTATGAACGTGAAGAACATAAAGAAAAAGACTAATCTTTGAAGAGCAGAATTCGATTCTTGATTGTTGATAATGTTTCTGTTAGAGAATCAATTAGAGAATCGCAATTGCAAATCCTCTAGATTATCTCACACAACCAACCTCAACCAAAGAAAATAACCCCGTAATTTTGGTATATTTGTGAGTATGATAAAACAACCCATTAAATGGGTTAATTTTTTAATATGAGAAACAACCCCGTAAAAGGGATACATTTGTCGATATAAGAAAATAACCCCGTAAAATATGTATATTTATGAATTTGAGAAAACAACCCCATAATAGTGCTAATACATAAATATGAGAAAATGATCCCGTAAAAGTGGTATATTTATCAATATAAGAAAATAATCCCGTAAAACGTGTATATTTATGAATCTGACAACCCCGTAAAAGTAGTGTAATTACGAGTATTAGAAAACAGCCTCGTAGAAGGGGTAAATTTTTTAATATGAGAAAACAACCCCGTAATACGGGAATATTTATCAATCGGAGAAGATAACCCCATCATTTTGGTATATATGTGAGTGTGAGGAAACAACCTCTTAAATGGGTTAATTTTATAATATGAAAAAAAAACCCCGTAAAAGGGGTATATTTATTGATATAAGAAAATAACCCCGTAAAACATGTATATTTATGAATTTGAGAAAACAACCCCATAATAGTGCCAATAATTTAATATGAAAAAATGACCCCGTAAAAGTGGTATATTTAGCAATATAAAAAAAATAACACTGTAAAATATGTATATTTCTAAATCTGAAAAAACAACCCCGTAAAAGTAGTGTAATTACGGGTCTGAGAAAACAGCCTCGTAGAAGGGTAATTTTTTTAATATGAGAAAACAACCTCGTAAGAGGGGTATATTTATAAATACTAGAAAACAACCCCATAATACGGAGATATTTATCAATGAGAGAAAATTACCCCGTAATTCTGGTATATTTGTGTGTATGAGAAAACAACCCCTTAAAAGGGTTAATTTTAGAATATGAGAAAACAACCTCGTAAAAGATATATTTGTCGATATCAGAAAATAACGCTGTAAAACGTGTGTATTTATGAATTTGAGAAAACAACCCCATAATAGTGCTAATAATTTAATATGAGAGAACGACCCCGTAAAATGGGTATATTTGTCAATATAAGAAAATAACCCCGTAAAACGTACATATTTATGAATCTGAGAGAACAAACCCGTAAAAGTAGTGTAATTGAGAGTCTCAAAAAACAGCCTCCTAAAAGGTGTAAATTTTTTAATATGAGAGAACAAGCACATCAAAGGGGTATATTTATAAATATTAGAAAATAACCCCGTAGTTTTAGTATATTTGTGAGTATGAGAAAACAACCACTTAAATGGATTAATTTTAAATATGAGAAAACAACCTCATAAAGGGGTATATTTGTCGATATAAGAAAATAACCCCGTGAAATGTATATATTTATGAATTTGACAAAACAACCCCATAATAGTGCTAATAATTTAATATGAGAAAACGACCCCGTAAAAGTGGTATATTTATCAATATAAGAAAATAACCCCGTAAGACATGTATATTTATGAATCTGAGAATACAATCCCGTAAAAGTAGTGTAATTGGGAGTCTAAGAAAACAGCCTCATAGAACGGGCAAAATTACTTGATATGAGAAAACAAACCCGTAATACGGGGATATTTATTAATCGAAAAAAATAACCCAGTAATTTTGGTATATTTGTGAGTATGAGAAAACAACAACTTAAATGGGTTAATTTTATAATATGAGAAAACAACCCCATAAAAGGGGTATATTTGTCTATAGTAGGAAATAATCCCGGAAAACGTATATATTTATGAATTTGAGAAAACAACCCCATAATAGTGCTAATAATTTAATATGAGAAAACGACCCCTTAAAAATGGTATTATTTATCAATATAGGTAAATAACCCCGTAAAATGTGTATATTTATAAATCTAAGAAAACAATTTCGTAAAAGAAGTGTAATTGCGAGTCTGAGAAAACAGTCTTGTAGAAGGGGTAAATTTTTTAATATGAGAAAATAACCCCGTAATACGGGGATACTTTTATAATATGAGAAAACAACCTCGTAAAAAGGGTATATTTATCGATATAAGAAAATAATCTCGTAAAATTGTATATTTATGAATTTGAGAAAACAACCCCATAACTGTGCTAGTAATTTAATTTGAGAAAATGATCTCGTAAAAGTGGTATATTCATCAATATAAAAAAATAAGTCCATAAAACGTATATATTTATGAATCTGAGAAAACAACCACATAAAAGTAGTGCAATTGGGAGTGTGAGAGAACAGCCTTGTAGAAGGGGTAAATTTTTTAATATGAGAAAACAACCCCGTAATACGGGGATATTTATCAATCAAAGAGAATAACCCCGCAATAATTGTACATTTCTGAGTATAAGAAAACAACCTCTTAAATGGGTTAATTTTATAATATAAGAAAACAACCCCGTAAAAGGGGTATATTTGTCGATATAAGAAAATAACCCCGTAAAATGTGTATATTTATGAATTTGAGAAAACAAACCCATAATAGTGCTAATAAATTAATATGAGAAACGACCCCGTAAAAGTGGTATATTTATCAATATAAGAAAATAATCCCGTAAAACGTGTATATTTATGAAACTGAGGAAACAACCCCCGTAAAAATAGTGTAATTACGAGTCTGAGAAAACAGAATCGTAGAAGGGATAAATCTTTTAATTTGAGAAAACAACCCCGTAAGAGAGGTATATTTATAAATATTAGAAAATAACCCCGTAATTTTGGTATATTTGTGAGAATGAGAAAACAACCCCTTAAATGGGTTAATTTTATAATATGAGAAAACAACCTCGTTAAAGGGGTAAAGTTGTCGATATAAGAAAATAACTCCGTAAAACGTGTATATTTATGAATTTGAGAAAACAACCCCATAATAGTTCTAAATAATTTAATATGATAAAACGACCTCGTAAAAAGTGGTATATTTATCAATATAAGTAAATAACCCCGTAAAGAATGTATATTTACGAATTGGAGAAAATAACCCCGTAACAGTAGTTTAATTGCGAGTATGAGAAAACAGCCTCGTAGAACGGGTAAATTTTTTAATATTAGAAAATAACCCCGTAATACGGGGATATTTATCACTCGGAAAAAATAACCGAGTAATATTGGTATAATTGTGAGAATGAGAAAATAAATTCTTATTTGGGTTAATTTTATAATATGAGAAAATAACCTAGTAAAAGGGGTATATTTGTCGATATAAAAAAATAACCCCGTAAAACGTGTATGTAAATGAATTTGAGTGAACAACCACATAATAGTGCTAATAATTTAATATTAGAAAATGACCCCGTAAAAGTAGTATATTAATCAATATAAGAAAATAATCTCGTAAAACGTGTATATTTATGAATCTAAGAAAAGAACCCCGTAAAAGTAGTGTAATTGCAAGTATAAGACAACAACCTCATAGAAGGGGTAAATTTTTTCATATGAGAAAACAAATTCGTAATACGGGAGATATTTATCAATCGGAGATAATAACCCCGTAATTTTGGTATATTTGTGAGTATGTGAAAACAACACCTTAAATGGATTAATTTTAGAATATGAGAAAACAACCCCGTAAAAGAGGTATATTTGTCGATATAAGAAAATAGCACCGTAAAATAAGTATATTTATAAATTTGACAAAATAAACCCATAATTGTGCTAATAATTTAATACGAGAAAGCGACCCCGTAAAAGTTGTATATTTATCAATATAAAAAAATAAACCCGTAAAATGTGTATATTTATTAATCTGAGAAAAGAACCCCGTAAAAGTAATGTAATTGCGAGTCTGAGAAAATAGCCTCGTAGAAGTGATAAATTTTTTAATATGAGAAAACAACTCCGTAATACGGGGATATTTATCAATCGGAGATAATAACCCTGTAATTTTGGTATATTTGTGAGTATGTGAAAACAACCCCTTAAATGGGTTAATTTTATAATATGAAAAAGAAAACTACATAGAAACGATATATTTGTTGATATAAGAAAATAACGCCGTAAAACATGTATATTTAGGAATTTGAGAAAACAACTTCATAATAGTGCTAATAATTTAATATAAGAAAACGACCCTGTAAAAGTGGTATATTTATCAATATAAGAAAATAATATCGTAAAACGTGTATATTTATGAATCTGAGAAAACAACCCTATAACAGTAGTGTAATTGCGAGTCTGAGAAAACAGCCTTCTAAAAGGGGTAAACTTTTTAATATGAGAAAGCAACCCTGTAATACGGGGATATTTATCAATCGGAGAAAATAACCCTGTAATTTTGGTATATTTGTGAGTATGAGAAAACAACTATTTAAATGGCTTAATTTTAGAATATGAGAAAACAACCCCGTAAAAGAGGTATACTTGTCGATATAAGAAAATAACAATGTAAAACATGTATATTTATAAATTTGATAAAATAAATCCTTAATAGTGCTAATAATTTAATATGAGAAAGCGACCCCGTAAAAGTGGTATATTTATCAATATAAGAAAATAACCCCATAAAACGTGTATATTTATGAATCTGAGAAAACAACCCCGTAATAGTAGTGTAATTGCGAGTATGAGAAAACAGCCTCGTAGAACGGGTAAATTTTTTAATATGAGAAAACAACTCTGTAATACAGGGATATTTATCAATCGGAGAAAATAACCCCGTAATTTTAGTATATTTATGAGTATGAGAAAATAAACTCTTATTTGGGTTAATTTTAATATGAGAATACAACCCCATAAAAGGGGTATATTTGTCGATATAAGAAAATAACCCCGTAAAATATGTATATTTATGAATTTGATAGAACAACCCCGTAATAGTGCTAATAATTTTATATGAGAAAATGACCCTGTAAAAGTGGTATATTTATCAATATTAGAAAATAACTCCGTAAAACGTTTATATTTATGAATCTGAGAAAACAACCCTGTAAAAGTAGTGTAATTGCGAGTCTGAGAAAACAACCTCGTAGAAGGGGTAAATTACGATAAATATACCCCTTTTACGAGGTTGTTTTCTCATATTAAAAAGTTTACCCCTTCTACGAGGCTGTTTTTTCAAACTCGCAATTGCACTACTTTAACGAGGTTGTTTTCTCATATTCATAAATATACACGTTTTACGGAGTTATTTTCTTATATTGATAAATATACTACTTTTACGGAGTCGTTTTCTCATATTAAACTATTAGCACTATTATGGGGTTATTTTCTCAAATTCATAAATGTCCACGTTTTACGGGGTTATTTTCTTATATCGTCAAATATTACCCTTTTTACTGGGTTGTTTGCTCATATTATAAAATTAACTCATTTAAGGGGTTGTTTTCTCATACTCACAAACACACCAAAATTACGGGTTTATTTTCTCATATTGATAAATATCCTCGTATTATGAGGTTGTTTGCTAATAATTATAAATATACCCCTCTTACGGGGTTGTTTTCTCATATTAAAAAATTTACTCCTTCTACGAGGCTGTTTTCTCAGACTCGAAATTACACTACTTTCACGAGGTTGTTTTCTCAGATTCATAAATATACACATTTTACCGAGTTATTTTCTTATATTGATAAGTATACTACTTTTACTAGGTCGTTTTCGCATAATAAATTATTAGCACTATTATGGGTTGTTTTCTCAAATTCATAAATATACACGTTTTACAGGGTTATTTTCTCATATTCTAAAATTGCCTATTTAAGTGGTTGTTTTCTCATACTCACAAATATACCAAAATTACGGGATTATTTTCTTATATCAATAAATATCCCTGTATTTCGAGGTTATTTTCTCATATTAAAAAATTGACCCCTTCCACGTGGTTGTTTTATCAGACTCGCAATTACACTACTTTTACAGGGTTGTTTACTCAGATTCATAGAGATACATGTTTTACGGGTTATTTTCTTATATTGATAAATATACCACTTTTACGGGGGTCGTTTTCTCATATTAAATTATTAGCACTATTATGGGGTTGTTTTCTCAAATTCATAAATATACACATTTTACGGGGTTATTTCTTATATCGTCAAATCTACCTCGTTTACTGGTTATTTTCTCATATTCTGAAATTAAGCCATTTAAATGGTTGTATTCTCATACTCACAAATATACTAATTTTACGAGGTTATTTTCTTATATCAACAAATATACCCCTTTTTTATGGGGTTGTTTTCTCATATTCTAAAATAAACCTATTTAAGGGATTTTTTCTGATACTCACAAATATACCAAGATTACGGGGTTATTTTCTCCGATTAATAAATATTCCCGTATTACGGGGTTTTTTCTAATATTTATAAATATACCCCTCTTACGGGGTTGTTTTCTCATATTAAAAAATTTACCCCTTCTACGAGGTTGTTTTCTCATACTCGCAACTGCACTACTTTTATGGGTTTATTTACTCAGATTCATAAATATAAAAGTATTACGAGATTATTTTCTTATATTAATAAATATGCATGCTTTCTAGAGTTATTTTCTTACATTGATAAATATACCCCTTTACGGGGTCGTTTTCTCATAGTAAATTATTAGCACTATTATGGGGTTGTTTTCTCAAATTCTTATTTTATGGGATTATTTTCTTATATCGACAAATATACCTCTTTTTACAGTGTTATTTTATCATATTTTAAAATTACCCCATTTAAGGGTTGTTTTCTCATACTCATAAATATACTAAAATTATAGGGCTATTTTCTCCGATTGATAAATATCCCCGTATTACGGGGTTGTTTTCAAATATTTATAAATATACCCCTCATATTAAAAAATTTACCCCTTCTACGAGGCTCCTTTCTCATATTCGCAATTACGCTATGTTTACGGGTTATTTTCTCATATTCATAAATATACACGTTATATGGGATTATTTTCTTTTAATGATAAATATACCACTTGTATGGGGTTATTTTCTCATATTAAATTATTAGCACTATTATGGGATAATTTTCTCAAATTCATAAATATACACGTTTTACGGAGTTATTTTCTTATATTGAGAAATATATCCCTTTTACATGGTTATTTTCTCATATTCTAAAATTACCCCATTTAAGGGATTGTTTTCTCATACTCACAAATATACCAAAATTATAGGGTTATTTACTCCGATTGATAAATATTCCCGCATTACGTGATTGTTTCCTAATATTTATAAACATACCCCTCTTACGGGGTTGTTTTCTCATATTAAAAAATATTAACCCATTCTACGATGTTGTTTTCCTAGACTGACTGGAAATTATACTATCTTTACGGGTTTGTTGTCTCATATTCATAAATATACACGTTTTACGAGGTTATTTTCTTATATTGATAAATATACATGTTTTACGGGGTTATTTTCTTATATTGACAAATAAACCACTTTTACGGGGTCGTTTTCTCATATTAAATTATTAGCACTATTATGGGGCTGTATTCTCAAATTCATAAATATACACGTTCTACGGAGTTATTTTCTTATATCGATAAATATACCGCTTTTACAAGGTTGTTTTCTCATATTATAAAATTAACACATTTAAGGGGTTGTTTTCTAATACTCACAAATATACAAAAATTACGGAGTTATTTTCTCTTATTGATAAATATCTGTATTACCCGGTTGTTTTCTAATATTAATAAATATACCTCTTTTACGGGGTTGTTTTCTCATATTAAAAAATTTACCCCTACTAACGAGGCTGTTTGCTCAGACTCGCAGCTATACTACTTTTACGGGGTTGTTTTCTCATATTCATAAATATACACGTTTTACCGTTTTATTCTCTTATATTAATAAATATAGCCCTTTTACTGGGTCGTTTTCTCATAATAAATTATTAGCACTATTATGGGGTTGTTTTCCCAAATTCATAAATATACACGTTTTACGGGGTTATTTTCTTATATCGACAAATATATCCCTTTTACGGGTTATTTTCTCATATTCTAAAATTACCCCATTAAAGGGGTTGTTTTCTCATACTCACAAATATACCAATATTACAGGATTATTTTCTTATATCGACAAAAATACCCCTTTTACGGGGTTGTTTTCTCATATTCTAAAATTAACCTATTTAAGAGGTTTTTTTCTCATACTCACAAATATACCAAAATTATGGGGTTATTTTCTCCGATTAATAAATATTCTCGTATTACGGGGTTTTTTAAATATTTATAAATATACCCCTTTAACGGGGTTGTTTTCTCATATTAAAAAATTTACCCTTTCTACGAGGCTGTTTTCTCACACTCGCAATTACACTAGTTTTACGGGTTTGTTTTCTCAGATTCATAAATATAAACGTTTTATAAGGTTATTTTCCTATATTAATAAATATACATGTTTTATGGAGTTATTTTCTTACATTGATAAAAATACCCCTTTTACAGGGTCGTTTTCTCATAGTAAATTATTAGCACTATTATAGGGTTGTTTCCTCAAATTCATATTTTACAGGGTTATTTTCTAATATCGACAAATATACCCCTTTTATGGTGTTATTTTCTCATATTTTAAAATACCCCATTTAAGGGATTGTTTTCTCATACTCACTAATATACCAAAATTACGGGGTTATTTTCTCCGATTGATAAATATCCCCGTATTATGGGGTTTTTTTTCAAATATTTATAAATATACCGCTCTTACACGGTTGTTTTCTAATATTCATAAATATACATATTTTACGGGGTTATTTTCTTATATGGACAAATATATTTACGGGATTATTTTCTTATATCGACAAATATACCTCTTTTTACAGTGTTATTTTCTCATATTTTAAAATTACCCCATTTAAGGGTTGTTTTCTCATACTCATAAATATACTAAAATTATAGGGCTATTTTCTCCGATTGATAAATATCCCCGTATTACGGGGTTGTTTTCAAATATTTATAAATATACCCCTCATATTAAAAAATTTACCCCTTCTACGAGGCTCTTTTCTCATATTCGCAATTACGCTATGTTTACGGGTTATTTTCTCATATTCATAAATATACACGTTATATGGGGTTATTTACTTTTAATGATAAATATACCACTTTTATGGGGTTATTTTCTCATATTAAATTATTAGCACTATTATGGGATTATTTTCTCAAATTCATAAATATACACATTTTACGGAGTTATTTTCTTATATTGAGAAATATATCCCTTTTACAGGGTTATTTTCTCATATTCTAAAATTACCCCATTTAAGGGGTTGTTTTCTCATACTCACAAATATACCAAAATTATGGGGTTATTTACTCCGATTGATAAATATTCCCGCATTACGTGATTGTTTCCTAATATTTATAAACATACCCCTCTTACGGGGTTGTTTTCTCATATTAAAAAAATTAACCCATTCTACGATGTTGTTTTCCTAGACTGACTGGCAATTATACTATCTTTACGGGTTTGTTGTTTCATATTCATAAATATACACGTTTTACGAGGTTATTTTCTTATATTGATAAATATACATGTTTTACGGGGTTATTTTCTTATATTGACAAATAAACCACTTTTACGGGCTCGTTTTCTCATATTAAATTATTAGCACTATTATGGGGCTGTATTCTAAAATTCATAAATATACACGTTCTACGGAGTTATTTTCTTATATTGACAAATATACCGCTTTTACAGGGTTGTTTTCTCATATTATAAAATTAACACATTTAAGGGGTTGTTTTCTAATACTCACAAATATACAAAAATTACGGAGTTATTTTCTCCGATTGATAAATATCTCTGTATTACCCGGTTGTTTTCTAATATTAATAAATATACTTCTTTTACGGAGTTGTTTTCTCATATTAAAAAATTTACCCCTACTAACGAGGCTATTTGCTCAGACTCGCAGCTATACAACTTTAACGGGGTTGTTTTCTCATATTCATAAATATACACGTTTTACCGTTTTATTCTCTTATATTAATAAATATAGCCCTGTTACTGGGTTGTTTTTTCATAATAAATTATTAGCACAATTATGGGGTTGTTTTCCCAAATTCATAAATATACATGTTTTACGGGGTTATTTTCTTATATCGACAAATATATCCCTTTTACGGATTATTTTCTCATATTCTAAAATTACCCCATTAAAGGGGTTATTTTCTCATACTCACAAATATACCAATATTACAGGATTATTTTCTTATATCGACAAAAATACCCCTTTTACGGAGTTGTTTTCTCATATTCTAAAATTAACCTATTTAAGAGGTTTTTTTCTCATACTCACAAATATACCAAAATTATGGAGTTATTTTCTCCGATTAATAAATATTCTCGTATTACAGGGTTTTTTAAATATTTATAAATATACCCCTTTAACGGGGTTGTTTTGTCATATTAAAAAATTTACCCTTTCTACGAGGCTGTTTTCTCACACTCGCAATTACACTAGTTTTACGGGTTTATTTTCTCAGATTCATAAATATAAATGTTTTACAAGGTTATTTTCCTATATTAAGAAATATACATGTTTTACGGAGTTATTTTCTTACATTGATAAAAATACCCCTTTTACGGGGTCGTTTTCTCATAGTAAATTATTAGCACTATTATAGGGTTGTTTCCTCAAATTCATATTTTACAGGGTTATTTTCTAATATCGACAAATATACCACTTTTATGGTGTTATTTTCTCATATTTTAAAATACCCCATTTAAGGGGTTGTTTTCTCATACTCACAAATATACCAAAATTACGGGGTTATTTTCTCCGATTGATAAATATCCCCGTATTATAGGGTTTTTTTTCAAATATTTATAAATATACCGCTCTTACACGGTTGTTTTCTAATATTCATAAATATACATATTTTACGGGGTTATTTTCTTATATGGACAAATATACCCCTTTTACGAAGTTATTTTCTCATATTATAAGATTAACCCATTCAAGGGGTTCTTTTCTCATGCTCATAAATATACCAAATTACGGGGCTATTTTCTCCGATTGATAAATATCCCCGCATTACGGGGTTGTTTTATAATATTTGTAGATATACCCCTCTTAAGGGGTTGTTTTCTCATATTAAAAAATTTACCCCTTCTAACGAGGCTGTTTTGCAGAGTCGCAATTACACTACTTTTACGGGGTTGTTCTCTTAGATTCATAAATATACACGTTTTATGGGGTTATTTTCTTATATTGATAACTATACCACTTTTACGGGGTCGGTTTCTCATATTAAATTATTAGCAGTATTATAGGGTTGTTTTGTCAAATTCATAAATATACACATTTTACGGGATTATTTTCTTATATCGACAAATATACCCCTTTTACGGGGTTGTTTTCTCATATTCTAAAATTAACTCCTTTAGGGGGTCGTTTTCTCATACTCACAAATATACCAAAATTACGGGGTTATTTTCTCCGGTTAATAAATATCCCCGTATTACGAGGTTGTTTTCTAATATTTATAGATATATCCCTCTTACGGGGTTGTTTTCTCATATTAAAAAATTTACCCCTTCTAGGAGGCTGTTTTCTCAGACTCGCAATTACACTATATTTACGGGTTATTTTCTCAGATTCATAAATATACATGTTTTACGGGGTTATTTTCTTTTATTGATAAATATACCACTTTTACGAGGTCATTTTCTCATATTAAATTATTAGCACTATTATGGTATTATTTTTTCAAATTCATAAATATACACGTTTTACAGGGTTATTTTCAAATATCGACAAATAACCCTTTTACGGGGTTATTTTCTCATATTCTAAAATTACCCCATTTAAGTGGTTGTTTTCTCATACTCACAAATATACCAAAATTACGGGGTTATTTTCTCCGATTGATAAATATCCCCGTATTATGGGGTTTTTTTTCAAATATTTATAAATATACCGCTCTTACACGGTTGTTTTCTAATATTCATAAATATACATATTTTACGGGGTTATTTTCTTATATGGACAAATATACCCCTTTTACGAGGTTATTTTCTCATATTATAAGATTAACCCATTCAAGGGGTTCTTTTCTCATGCTCATAAATATACCAAATTACGGGGCTATTTTCTCCGATTGATAAATATCCCCGTATTACGGGGTTGTTTTATAATATTTGTAGATATACCCCTCTTAAGGGGTTGTTTTCTCATATTAAAAAATTTACCCCTTCTAACGAGGCTGTTTTCGCAGAGTCGCAATTACACTACTTTTACGGGGTTGTTCTCTTAGATTCATAAATATACACGTTTTATGGGGTTATTTTCTTATATTGATAACTATACCACTTTTACGTGGTTGGTTTCTCATATTAAATTATTAGCAGTATTATAGGGTTGTTTTGTCAAATTCATAAATATACACATTTTACGGGATTATTTTCTTATATCGACAAATATACCCCTTTTACGGGGTTGTTTTCTCATATTCTAAAATTAACTCCATTAGGGGGTCGTTTTCTCATACTCACAGATACACCAAAATTACGGGGTTATTTTCTCCAGTTAATAAATATCCCTGTATTACGAGGTTGTTTTCTTATATTTATAGATATATCCCTCTCACGGGGTTGTTTTCTCATATTAAAAACTTTACCCCTTCTAGGAGGCTGTTTTCTCAGACTCGCAATTACACTATATTTACGGGTTATTTTCTCAAATTCATAAATATACACGTTTTACGGGGTTATTTTCTTTTATTGATAAATATACCACTTTTACGAGGTCATTTTCTCATATTAATTTATTAGCACTATTATGGTATTATTTTCTCAAATTCATAAATATACACGTTTTACAGGGTTATTTTCTAATATCGACAAATAACCCATTTACGGGGTTATTTTCTCATATTCTAAAATTACCCCATTTAAGGGGTTGTTTTCTCATACTCACAAATATACCAAAATTACGGGGTTATTTTCTCCGATTGATAAATATCCCCGTATTATGGGGTTTTTTTTCAAATATTTATAAATATACCGCTCTTACACGGTTGTTTTCTAATATTCATAAATATACATATTTTACGGGGTTAGTTTCTTATATGGACAAATATACCCCTTTTACGAGGTTATTCTCATATTATAAGATTAACCCATTCAAGGGGTTCTTTTCTCATGCTCATAAATATACCAAATTACGGGGCTATTTTCTCCGATTGATAAATATCCTCGCATTACGGGGTTGTTTTATAATATTTGTAGATATACCCCTCTTAAGGGGTTGTTTTCTCATATTAAAAAATTTACCCCTTCTAACGAGGCTGTTTTCGCAGAGTCGCAATTACACTACTTTTACGGGGTTGTTCTCTTAGATTCATAAATATACACGTTTTATGGGGTTATTTTCTTATATTGGTAACTATACCACTTTTACGGGGTCGGTTTCTCATATTAAATTATTAGCAGTATTATAGGGTTGTTTTGTCAAATTCATAAATATACACATTTTACGGGATTATTTTCTTATATCGACAAATATACCCCTTTTACGGGGTTGTTTTCTCATATTCTAAAATTAACTCCATTAGGGGGTCGTTTTCTCATACTCACAGATACACCAAAATTACGGGGTTATTTTCTCCAGTTAATAAATATCCCTGTATTACGAGATTGTTTTCTTATATTTATAGATATATCCCTCTCACGGGGTTGTTTTCTCATATTAAAAAATTTACCCCTTCTAGGAGGCTGTTTTCTCAGACTCGCAATTACACTATATTTACGGGTTATTTTCTCAGTTTCATAAATATACACGTTTTACGGAGTTATTTTCTTTTATTGATAAATATACCACTTTTACGAGGTCATTTTCTCATATTAAATTATTAGCACTATTATGGTATTATTTTCTCAAATTCATAAATATACACGTTTTACAGGGTTATTTTCTAATATCGACAAATAACCCTTTTACGGGGTTATTTTCTCATATTCTAAAATTACCCCATTTAAGGGGCTGTTTTCTCATACTCACAAATATACCAAAGTTACGGGGTTATTTTCTCCGATTGACAAATATCCCCGTATTATGGGGTTTTTTTTCAAATATTTATAAATATACCGCTCTTACACGGTTGTTTTCTAATATTCATAAATATACATATTTTACGGGGTTATTTTCTTATGTGGACAAATATACCCCTTTTACGAGGTTATTTTATCATATTATAAGATTAACCCATTCAAGGGGTTCTTTTCTCATGCTCATAAATATACCAAATTACGGGGCTATTTTCTCCGATTGATAAATATCCCCGCATTACGGGGTTGTTTTATAATATTTGTAGATATACCCCTCTTAGGGGGTTGTTTTCTCATATTAAAAAATTTACCCCTTCTAACGAGGCTGTTCTCGCAGAGTCGCAATTACACTACTTTTACGGGGTTGTTCTCTTAGATTCATAAATATACACGTTTTACGGGGTTATTTTCTTATATTGATAACTATACCACTTTTACGGGGTCGGTTTCTCATATTAAATTATTAGCAGTATTATAGCGTTGTTTTGTCAAATTCATAAATATACACATTCTACGGGATTATTTTCTTATATCAACAAATATACCCCTTTTACAGGGTTGTTTTCTCATATTCTAAAATTAACTTCTTTAGGGGGTCGTTCTCTCATACTCACAGATATACCAAAATTCCTGGGTTATTTTCTCCAGTTAATAAATATCCCCGTATTACGAGGTTGTTTTCTTATATTTATAGATATATCCCTCTTACGGGGTTGTTTTCTTATATTAAAAAATTTACCCCTTCTAGGAGGCTGTTTTCTCATACTCGCAATTACACTATATTTACGGGTTATTTTCTTAGATTCATTAATATACACGTTTTACGGGGTTATTTTCTTTTATTGATTAATATACCACTTTTACGAGGTCATTTTCTCATATTAAATTATTAGCACTATTATGGTATTATTTTCTCAAATTTATAAATATACACGTTTTGCAGAGTTATTTTCTTATATCGACAAATATACCCCTTTTACGGGGTTATTTTCTCATATTCTAAAATTACCCCATTTAAGGGGCTGTTTTCTCATACTCACAAATATACCAAAATTACGGGGTTATTTACTCCGACTGATAAATATCCCCGCATTACGGGGTTGTTTCCAAATATTTATAAATATACCCATCTTACGGGGTTGTTTTCTAATATTCAAAAATTTACCCATTCCACGAGGCTGTTTTCTCAGACTAGTAATTAAACTACTTTTACGAGTTTGTTTTCTCCTATTCATAAATATACACGTTTTATGAGATTATTTTCTTAAATTCATAAATATACAAATCTTAAGGAGTTCTTTTCTCATATTCATAAATATACACGTTTTACGGGGTTGTTTTCTTATATTGATAAATATACCACTTTTACAGGGTCATTTTTCATAATAAATTATTAGTACTATTATGGGGTTGTTTTCTCATTTTCATAAATATACATGTCTTACAGGGTTATTTTCTTATATCGACAAATATACCCGTTTTACGGTATTATTTTCTCATATTCTAAAATTACCCCATTTAAGGAGTTGTTTTCTCATAATCACAAATACACCAATATTATGGGGTTATTTTCTCCGATTGATAAATATTCCCGTATTACATGGTTATTTTCAAATATTTATAAATATATCCCTCTTACGGGGTTATTTTCTCAGATTAATAAAAAAACACGTTTTACGGGGTTAATTTGTTATATGGACAAATATACCCCTTTTACGGAGTTATTTTCTCATATTATAAAATTAACCCATTTGACGGGTTGTTTTCTCATATTCACTAATACACAAAAATTATGGGGTTATTTTCTCTGATTGATAAGTATCCCAGCATTACGGGGTTGTTTTCTAGTATTTATAAATATACACCTCTTACAAAGTTATTTTCCCAGATTAAATGAGTTACCCATTTAACGAGGCTGTTTTGTCAGACTCACAATTACACTACTTTTACGGGCTTATTTTCTCAGATTCATAAATATACATTTTTTACGAGGTTATTTTCTTATATTGATAAATATACATGTTTTACGGGGTTATTTTCTTACATTGATAAATATACCACTTTTACATAGTCATTTTTTTATAATAAATTATTAGCACTATTATGGGGTTGTTTCCTCAAATTCATAAATATATACTTTTTATGGGCTTATTTTCTTATATCGACAAATATACCCCTTCTACGGGGTTGTTTTCTCATATTTTAAAATTAACTCATTTAAGGAGTAGTTTTCTCATACTCACAAATATACCAAAATTATAGTGTTATTTTCTCCAATTGATAAATATCCCCATATTACGAGGTTGTTTTCTAATATTTATATATATACCCCTCTTACGGGGTTATTTTCTCATATTAAAAAATTTACCCCTTCTAACGAGCCTGTTTTCTTAGACTCGCAATTCATTACTTTTTACGGTGTTGTTTTCTCAAACTCGCAATTCATAAATATACATGTTTTATGAGGTTATCTTCTTATATTGATAAATATACCACTTTTACGAGGTCATTTTCTCATAAAAATATTTTAGCACTATTATGGGGTTGTTTTCTCAAATTCATAAATATACACGTATTACGGGGTTATTTTCTTATATCGACAAATATAACCATTTTATGGGGTTATTTTCTTATATTATAAAAATAATCCATTTAAGGGGTCGTTTTCTTTTACTCACAAATATAAAAAAATTACGGGGTTATTTTCTCCGATTGATAAATATCCCCGTATTACGGGGTCGTTTTTTAATATTTATAGATATATCGCTCTTACGGGGTTATTTTCTCGTATTAATAAATTTAGCCCTTCTAACGAGGCTGTTTTCTCATACTCGCAATTACACTACATTTACGGGGTTGTTTTCTCAAATTCATAAATAAACACGTTTTTTGAGGTTATTTTCTTATATTGATAAATATACCACTTTTACGGGGTCGTTTTCTCATAATAAATTATTAGCACTATTTATGGTGTTGTATTCTCAAACTCATAAATATACACGTTTTATGAGGTTATTTTCTTACATTAACAAATATACCCCTTTTATGCAGTTATTTTCTCGTACTATAAAATTACCCCATTTAAGGGGTTGTTTTCTCATACTCACAAATATTCCAAAATTTCGAGGTTATTTTCTCAAATTGATAAATATCCCCGTATTACGGGGTTGTTTTCTCATATTAAAAAATTTACCCCTTCTAACGAGGCTGTTTTCTCATACTCACAATTACACTACTTTTATGGTGTTGTTTTCTCAAATTCATAAATATACACGTTCTACGAGGTTATTTTCTTATATTGATAAATATACCACTTTTATAGGGTCGTTTTCTCATAATAAATTATTAGCACTATTATGGGGTTCGTTTCTCAAATTCATAAATATACACGTATTACGGGGTTATATTCTTATATCGACAAATATAACCCTTTTACGGGGTTATTATCTCATTTTATAAAATTAATCTATTTAAGGGGTGGTTTTCTCATACTCACAGTTATAGCAAAATTACGGGGTTATTTTCTCCGATTGATAAATATCCCCGTATTACGGGGTTGTTTTCTAATATTTATAGATATACCCCTCTTACGGGATTATTTTCTCATATTAAAAAATTGACACCTTCTAACGAGGCTGTTTTCTAAGACTCGCAATTACACTACTTTTACGGGGTTATTTTTCAGATTCATAAATATACACGTTTTACGAGGTTATTCTCTTAGGTTGATAAATATACAACTTTTACGGGGTTATTCTCTTACATTGATAAATATACCACTTTTACGGGGTCGTCCTCCCATAATAGATTTTAGCACTATTACGGGGTTGTCTTCTCAAATTCATAAATATACAAGTTTTACGGCGTTATTTTCTTATATTGAAAAATATAACCCTTTTACGAGGTTATTTTCTCATATTATAAAATTAATCCATCTAATGGGTTGTTTTCTCATACTCACAAATATACCAAAATTACAGAGTTATTTTCTCTGATTGATAAATATCCCCGTATTACGGGGTTGTTTTCTAATATTTATAGATATATACCTCTTACGGGGTTGTTTTCTCATATTAAGAAATATACCACTTCTAATGAGCCTGTTTTCTTAGACTCGCAATTACACTACTTGTACGGGGTTGTTTTCTCAGATTCATAAATATACACGTTTTATGAGGTTGTTTTTTTATATTGATAAATATACCACTTTTACGGGGTCATTTTTTCATAATAAATTATTAGCAATATTATCGGGTTGTTTTCTCAAATTAATAAATATACACATTTTACGAGGTTATTTTCTTATATCGACAAATATACCCCTTTTACGGGTTATTTTCTCATATTCTAAATTACCGCATTTAAGGGGTTGTTTACTCATACTCATAAATGTACCAAAATTACGGGGTTATGTTCTCTGATTGATATGTATCCCCGTATTACAAGGTTGTTTTCTAATATTTATAGATATATCCCTTTTCTGAGGTTATTTTCTCGTATTAATAAATTTACCCCTTTTAACGAGGCTGTTTTTTTTATACTCGCAATTACACCACTTTTATGGGGTTATTTTCTCATATTCATAAATATACACGTTTTACGAGGTTATTTTCTTATATTGATAAATATATCACTTTTACGGGGTCATTTTCTCATAATAAATTATTAGCACTATTATGTAGTTGTTTTCTCAAATTCATAAATATACACATTTTACGAGGTTATTTTCTTATATCGACAAATAATACCCCTTTTACGGAGTTTTTTTCTCATATTTTAGAATTAACACATTTAACGGGTTGTTCTCTCATACTCACCAATATACTAAAATTTCGGGATTATTTTCTCCAATTGATAAATTTCCCTGTATTATGGGGTTGTTTTCTCATATTAAAAAATTTACCCCCTTTAACGAGGCCGTTTTCTAAGACTTGCAATTCACTACTTTTATAGGGTTGTTTTCTCATATTAAAATATTTACCCCTTCTAACGAGACTATTTCCTAAGGCTCCCAATTCACTTCTTTTACGGTATTGTTTTTTCAGATTCATAAATATATACGTTTTACGAAGTTATTTTCTTATATTGGTAAATATACCACTTTTACTGGGTCGTTTTCTCATAATATATTATTAACACTATTATGGGGTTGTTTTCTCAAATTCATAAATATACACGTATTACGTGGTTATGTTCTTATATCGACAAATATAATCCTTTTACGGGGTAGTTTTCTCATATTATAAAATTAATCCACTTATGGGGTCGTTTCTCATACTCACAAATATATCAAAATTACAGGGTTATTTCGGTATATGGATAAATATCCCCGTATCACGGGGTTGTTTTGTAATATTTATAGATATACCCCTCTTACGGGGTTATTTTCTCATATTAAAAAATTTACACCTTCTAACGAGGCTGTTTTCTCAAACTCCCAATTACACTACTTTTATGGGGTTGTATTTCAGATTCATAAATATACACATTTTACGAGGTTATTTTCTTAGATTGATAAATATATAAGTTTTATGGGGTTATTTTCTAACATTGTTAAATATACCACTTTTACGCGGTCGTTCTCTCATAATAGATTATTAGCACTATTATGTGGGTTGTCTTCTCAAATTCATAAATATACACGTATTAGGGGGTTAATTTCTTATATCGACAAATATAACGCTTTTACAGGTTTATTTTCTCATATTATAAAATTAATCCATTTAAGGGGTCGTTTTCTCTTACTCACAAATATAACAAAATTACGGGGTTATTTTCTCCGATTGATAAATATTCCTGTATTACGGGGTTGTTTTCTAATATTTATAGATATATCCCTCTTACGGCGTTATTTTCTCGTATTAATGAATTTTTCCCTTATAACGATACTGTTTTCTCAGACTCGCAATTGCACTACTTTTACGGGGTTGATTTCTCATATTCATAAATATATTCGTTTACGAGGTTATTTTCTTATATTGATAAATATACAACTTTTACGGGATCGTTTTCTCATAATAAATTATTAGCACTATTATGGGGTTGTTTTCTCAAATTCATAAATATACACATTTTGCGAGGTTATTTTTTACATCGACAAATATACCCCTTTTACGGAGTTATTTTCTCATATTCTAAAATTACCCCATTTAAGGGGTTATTTTCTCATACTCACGAATATACCAATATTACGGGGTTATTTTCTCCAATTGATAAATATCCCCGTATTACGGGGTTATTTTCTGAAATTAAAAATTTTACCCCTTCTAACGAGGCTGTTTTCTAAGACTTGCAATTCACTACTTTTATGGGGTTGTTTTCTCATATTAAAAAATTTTCCCTTTCTAATGAGGCTGTTTTCTCAGACTCTTATAGTGTTGTTTTCTCAGATTCATAAATATACACGTTTTATGAGGTTATATTCTTATATTGATAAATATACTACTTTTATGGGGTCTTTTTCTCATAATAAATCATTAGCACTATCATAGGGTTGTTTTCTCAAATTCATAAATCTATATGTTTTACGGGGCTATTTTCTTATATCGGTTATTTTTTCATATTATAGAATTAATTCTTTTAAGGGGTCATTTTTGCATACTCACAAATATACCAAAATTACGGGGTTATTTTCACCGATTGATAAATATCAGCGTATTACGGTGTTATTTTCTAATATTTATAGATATACCCCTCTTATAGGGTTGTTTTCTCAAATTCTAAAATTAACCCATTTAAGGGGTTGTTTTCTCATACTCACAATTATACCAAAATTACGTGGTTGTTATCTAATATTTATAGATATACACCTCTTACGGTGTTGTTTTCTCATATTAAAAAATTTACCCCTTCTAACGAGGTTGTTTTCACAGACTCGCAATTATACTACTTTTACAGGGTTGTTTTCTCAGATTCATAAATATACACGTTTTACGAGATTATTTTCTTATATTGATAAATATACCACTTTTACGGGGTCGTTTTCTCATAATAAATTATTAGCACTATTATGGGTTTCTTTTCTCAAATTCATAAATATACACGTTTTATGACGTTGTTCTCTTATATCGATAAATATACCACATTTACGGGGTTATTTTTTAATATTATAAAATTAATCTATTTAAAGGGTCGTTTTCTCATACTCACAAATATACCAAAATTACGGGATTATTTTCTCTGATTGAAATATCTCCGTATTATGGGGATGTTTTCTAGTATTTATAAATATACCCCTCTTACGGGGTTGTTTTCTCAAATTAACAAATTTACCACTTCTAACGGGCTCTTTTCTCAGACTCATAATTATACTACTTTTACGGGGTTGTTCTCTCAGATTAATAAATGTACACGTTTTACAAAGTTATTTTCTTATATTTCTAAATATACCACTTTTACGGGGTCGTTTTGTCATAATAAATTATTAACACTATTATGAGGTTGTTTTCTCAAATTCAGAAATATATACGTTTTACGAGATTATTTTCTTATATCGACAAATATACCCCTTTTACGGGGTGATTTTCTCATATTCTAAAATTATCCCATTTAAGGGGTTGTTTTCTTATACTCACAAATATACCAAAATTTCGAGATTATTTTCTCCCATTGATAAATATCCCCGTATTACAGAGTTGTTTTCTCATATTAAAAAATTTACCCCTTCTAACGAGGTTGTTTTCTCATACTCGCAATTACACTATTTTTACGGTATTGTTTTCTCAAATTTATAAATATACACGTTTTACTTGGATATTTTCTTATATCGACAAATATAACCCTTTTACGGGGTTATGAGAATATTCTAAAATTACCCCATTTAAGGGGTTGTTTCTCATAATCACAAATATACCAAAATTTCGAGGTTATTTTCTCTCATTGGTAAATATCCCCGTATTACTGGGTTGTTTTCTCATATTAAAAAATTTACCCCTTCTAACGACGTTGTTTTCTCGTACCGAATTACACTACTTTTATTTGTTGTTTCTCATATTCATAAATATACACATTTTACGAGGTTACTTTCTTATATTGATAAATATACTACTTTTACGGGGTCGTTTTCTAATAATAAATTATTAACACAATTATGGGGTTGTTTTCTCAAATTCATAAATATACATGTTCTTTGTGGTTATTTTCTTATATCGACAAATATACTCCTTTTACATGGTTATGTTTTCATATTATAAAATTAATCCATTTAAGGGGTCATTTCTCTTACTTACAAATATACTAAAATTATGGAGTTATTTTCTTCGATTGATAAATATCCTCGTATTACGGGGTTATTTTTTAATATTTATAGATATACCCCTCTTACGGTGTAGTTTTCTCATATTAAAAATTTATCCCTTCTAAAGAGGCTGTTTTCTCAGACTCGAAATTACACTTCTTTTACGGGTTTATTTTCTCATATTCATAAATATACACGTTTTACGAAGATATTTTCTTATATTGATAAATATACATATTTTACGGGGCTATTTTTTTACATTGATAAATATACCACATGTACGGGGCTGTTTTCTCATAATAAATTATTAGCACTATTATGGGGTTGTTTTCAAATATTTATAAATATACCACTCTTACAAGTTTGTTTTCTCATATTCATAAATATATTTTACGGGGTTATTTTCTTATATTGATAAATGTACCCTTTTACTTGTTTATTTTCTCATATTCTAAAATTACCCATTTAAGGGGTTGTTTTCTCATACTCACAAATATACCAAAATTACGGGGTTATTTTCTCTGATCGATAAATATCCCCGTATTACGGGGTTGTTTTCTCATATTAAAAAATTTACACCTTTTAACGAGGCTGTTTTCTCAGACTTGCAATTACACTACTTTTACGGGGTTGTTTTCTTAGGTTCATAAATATACGCGTTTTACGGGGTTATTTTCTCATATTGATAAATATAACACTTTTACGGGATAGTGTTCTCATAATAAATTATTAGCACCATTATAGGGTTATTTTCTCTGATTCATAAATATACATGTTTTATGGGGTTATTTTCTTATATCTACAAATATACCCCTTTTACGGGGTTATTTTCTCATATTCTAAAATTACCCCATTTAAGGGGTTGTTTTCTCATACTCAGAAATATACCAATATTACGGGGTTATTTTCTCCGATTGATAAATATCCCCGTATTACGGGGTTGTTTTCAAGTATTTATAAATATACCCCTCTTACGGGATTGTTTTCTCAGATTCATAAATATACACGTTTTACGGGGTTATTTTCTTATATGGACAAATATACCCCTTTTATGGGGTTATTTTCTCATATTATAAAATTAACCCATTTAAGGGGTTGTTTTCTCATACTCACAGATATACCAATATTATGGTGTTATTTTCTCCGATTGATAAAATATCCCTGTATTAAGGGGTTGTTTTCAAATATTTATAAATAAACCCCTTTTACGGGGTTGTTTTCTCAGATTCATAAATATACACATTTTACGGGGTTATTTTCTTATGTGGACAAATATACCCCTTTTACGGGATTATTTTCTCATATTATAAAATTAACCCATTTAAGGGGTTGTTTTCTCATACTCACAAATATACGAAAATTACGGGGTTATTTTCTCCAGTAGATAAATATTCCTGCATTACATAGTTGTTTTCTAATATTTATAAATATATACCCTTTACAGAGTTGTTTTCTTATATTAAAAGATTTATCCCTTCTACGATGATGTTTTCTCATACTCACAATTACACTACTTTTACGGGTTTATTTTCTCAGTCCATAAATACACACGTTTTACGAGATTATTTTCTTATATTGATAAATATACATGTTTTATGAAGTTATTTTCTTACATTGATAAATATACCACTTTTATGGGGTCATTTTCTCATATTAAATTATTAGCACTATTATGGGGTTGTTTTCTCAAATTCATAAATATACATGTTTTCGGGGTTATTTTCTTATATTGACAAATATACCTCTTTTACGGGTTATTTTCTCATATTCAAACATTACGCCATTTAAGGGGTTGTCTTGTCATACTTACAAATATACCAATATTACAAGGTTATTTTCTCCAATTGATAAATATCACGTATTACGGGGTTATTTTCAAATATTTATAAATATACCACTCTTAAGGGGTTGTATTTTCAGATTCATAAATATACACATTTTACAGAGTTATTTTCTTATACCGATAAATGTACCCTTTTACTGGGTCATTTTCTCATATTCTAAAATTACCCGATTTAAGGGGTCCTTTTCTCATACTCACAAATATACCAAAATTTCGGATTTATTTTCTCCGATCGATAAATATCCTCGTATTATGGGGTTGTTTGCTAATAATTATAATATACCCCTCTTACGGGTTGTTTTCTCATATTAAAAAATTTACACCTTCTAACGATGTTGTTTTCTTAGACTTGCAATTACACTTACACTACTTTTATGGGGTTGTTTTCTCAGATTCATAAATATTCACGTTTTACAGGGTTATTTTCTTATATTGATAAATATAACACTTTTACGGGGTCATTTTCTCATATAATATTATAGCACTATTACGGGGTTGTTTGGTCAAATTTATAAATATACACGTTTTATGGAATTATTTTCTTATATCGACAAATATACACTTTTTACGGGGTTGTTTTCTCATATTCTAAAATTAACCCATTTAAGGGGTTATTTTCTCATACTCACAATATATTAATATTACGGGGTTATTTTCTCTGATTCATAAATATCTCCGTATTACGGGGTTGTTTTCAAATTTTATAAATATACTCCTCTTACAAAGTTATTTTCTCATATTAAAAGATTTACACTTCAGTTTGTTTTCTTATATTCATATATACACATTTTGTGAGGTTATTTTCTTATATTGATAAATATACCGCTTTTACGTGGTCGGTTTTTCATAATAAATTATTAGCACTATTATGAGGTTTTTTCTCAAATTCATAAATATACACGTTTTACAGGATTATTTTCTTATATCGACAAATATACCCCTTTTACGGGGTTATTTTCTCATATTCTAAAATTACCCATTTAGGGGTTATTTTCTCATACTCACAATATACCAATATTACGGGGTTATTTTCTCCGATTGATAAATATCCCCGTATTACGGGGTTATTTTGAAATATTTATAAATATACCCCTCTTATTGAGTTGTTTTGTCATATTAAAAGATTTACCCCTTCTACGAGGCTGTTATCTCAAACTCGTACTTACACTACTGAGATTCATAAATATACATGTTTTACGGAGATATTTTCTTACGTTGATAAATATACCACTTGTACGGGGTCATTTTTCATAATAAATTATTAGCACTATTATGGGGTTGTTTTCTCAAATTCATAAATACACACGTTTTACGGGATTATTTTCTTTTATCGACAAATTTAAGGGGTTGTTTTCTCATACTCATAAATATACTAAAATTACGGGGTTATTTTCTCCGTTTGATAAATATCCCCATATTACGGGGTTGTTTGCTAATATTTTTAATATATATCTCTTACGGGTTGTTTTCTCATATTAAAAATGTACACCTTCTAACGAGGCTGTTTTCTCAGACTCGCAATTACACTACTTTTATGGGGTTATTTTCTCAGATTCACAAATACACACGTTTTACTGTGTTATTCTCTTATATTGATAAATATAACACTTTTATGGGGTCGTTTCCTCATTTTAGATTATTAGCATTAGTACAGGGTTGTTTTGTCAAATTTGTAAATATACACGCTTTATGGGATTATTTTCTTATATCCACAAATATACCCCTTTTACGCAGTTGTTTTCTCATATTCTACAATTAACCCATTTAAGGGGTTGTTCTCTCATATTCACAAATATACCAAAATTACGGGGTTATTTTCTCTGATTGATAAATATCCCCGTTTTACGGGGTTGTTATTAAATAAGTATAAATATACTCCTTTTACGGAGTTATTTTCTCATATTAAAAGATTTACCCTTCCACGAGGCTGTTTTCTCACACTTCCAATTACACTATTTTTACGGGTTTATTTTCTCAGATTCATAAATATACACGTTTTACGTGGTTATTTTTCTTAGATTGATAAATATACAAGTTTTACGGGGTTATTTTCTTACATTGATAAATATACCACTTTTACGGGATCATTTTCTCATAATAAATTATTAGCACTATTACAGGCTTGTTTTCTCAAATTCATAAATATACATGTTTTCGAGGTTATTTTCTTATATCGACAAATATACCCCTTTAACGGGTTATTTCTCATTTTCTAAAATTACACATTTAAGGGGTTGTTTTCTCATATTCACAGATATACAAAAATAACTGGGTTATTTTCTCAGATTTATAAATATACCCGTATTACGGGGATATTTTCTTATATTGATAAATATACCACTTTTATGGGGTCATTTTCTCATATTAAATAATTAGCAATATTATGGGGTTGTTTTCTCGAATTTATAAATATACACGTTTTACGGGGTTATTTTGTTAAATCAACAAATATACCCCATTTACGGAGTTATTTTCTCATAATCTGAAAGTACCCCATTTAAGGGGTTGTTTTCTCATACTCACAAATATATCAAAATTTCGGGGTTATTTTCTCCAATTGATAAATATCACCGTATTACGGGGTTGTTTTCTCATATTAAAAAATTTACCCCTTCTAACGAGGCCATTTTCTTATACTCGCAATTCACTATTTTACGGTGTTGTTCTCTCATATTCATAAATATACACGTTTTACGAGGTAATTTTCTTATATTGATAAATATACCACTTTTACGGGGTTGTTTTCTCATAATAAATTAGTAGCACTACTATAGGGTTGTTTTCTCAAATTCATAAATATACACGTATTACGGGGTTATTTTCTTATATCGACAAATATAACCCTTTTACGGGGTTATTTTCTCATATTATAAAATTAATCCATTTACGGGGTCGTTTTTTCATACTCACAAATATACCAAATTACGGGCTTATTTTCTCCAGTTGATAAATATCTCTGTATTACTGGGTTGTTTTCTAATATTTATAGACATATCCCTCTTACGAGATTATTTTCTAAAATTAACAAATTTACCCCTTCTAACGAGGCTATTTTCTCAGACTCACAATTATACTACTTTTACGGGGCTGTTCTCTCAAATAAATAAATATACACGTTTTACGAAGTTATTTTCTTATATTTCTAATTATACTACTTTTACGGGGTCGTTTTCTCATAATAAATTATTAGCACTATTATGGGGTTGTT
>NC_063264.1:17150445-17238969 GCF_019578655.1 Ricinus communis | reverse complement strand
AAAATTTATTGGTGATGATTATAAAGTAAATAAATAAGTAAATTTTTCAAAGTGAATGGTGTTAGCTTGAGGAATTCTACAGGGTGGCGAAATTTGAAAATTGCTATGAAACAAGTCGTGTCTTTATAAACCCATATTGGATTATAAAGGAGGCTTTTGGATTTTAGTCAAAGAGGAATCTTGTGTTAGGATGGCATGGGTTGTGTGGGTTGATGCGATCGGATAGATGTTATGTCGAGGATGATGTGATGTGGATGTTAAGAATTTTCACAGCGTGTAAGGACATGTCATTAGGAAGGAAATTTGGTGAGTGGATTTTGGCGGGATCGGAGTTGGCCCTTCTTGTGTGTGAAACCCTATGGTTTTGTTCCGTATGAGTTGGTAGGGTGTCATAGAGATTGGACTTCTTAAGTATTAATAATATTCTCAAAAGAGTTGAATCAGGTTGTTCGTGGAGTGCAGTTGAGAGTATGTTTTGATCCAGCATGCTCGTGTTGGATCCTCGGTGTGTGGATGTAAGTAAAGATTTGGTTTCCGACGAGCCGTAAATCAGGATCGCCAGTTTTGCTAAAGGGTTTTGTCGATGAGTCGTGTGGTTGAGTTTATTTCTGCAGAGGAAAAGTTCTTGAGGAGCCGAGTGGAGATGAGAGGTTCCTAATTAGTTTCAATCTTGAGTGAAGCCCCTTTTCTTTTAAATTCAAGGTCGAATTTTTTTTGAAGGGGGGGAGAATGTAATACCCGGAATTTTTATATATTTAATAATAAGTTTTTATTTAAGTTAATTTTAGCTTCATTTTTATTTGGTTTAATTTGAAATAATTTAAGGAAAATTTTAATATTAGTCAATTAAATGAATTATTTTTCTATACCCATTCCCTAGTGCTAGTCACAGGCCCACGGATGGGGTCGTGACAGAAAGCAACCCCATAATACCGGGATATTTATCAATCGGAGAAAATAACTCCTTAATTTTTTTATATTTGTGAGTACGAGAAAACAACCCCTTAAATGGGTTAATTTTATAATGTGAGAAAAAAACCCCGTAAAAGGAATATATTTGTTAACATAAAAAAATAACCTCATAAAATGTGTATATTTATCAATTTGAGAAAACAACTCTGAAGTAGTGTTAATTGCGGAGTCTGGGAGGCGGCCTCATGGGGGAGTGAATTTTTTAGTGAGGAAATAGCCATTGATCTGGGGATGTTTGTCAGTCGGAAAAAATAAAGAAAATAACCCCGTAAAGGCGGTTTATATTTATTAATCTTGAAATAACCCCATAATAGTAATAATGATTTTAATGTAGCATGAGCGACCACAGGTAAGAAATGGTTGTAACTACCAATGCTAAAAAGAGCCTCCTAAGGCAACACATGGTTATAAAATGACAATGGGTCACTTGGGAAGTGTTAGATTGGTGAAGATGCGATCAAGGCAGTGCCTGCGTGGGAAGTGAGATTTTTCGGTGAAAACAACAAGTAAGGAGGAGTATGTTGTAATGTTAGAAAACAACCACGTATCTGGAGATATTTATCAATCGGAGAAAATAACCCCGTAATTTTAGTATATTTGTGAAAGTATGAGAAAACAACCTCTTAAATGGGTTAGTTTTATAATATGGGGAAAATAACCCGTAAAGGGGTATATTTGTGATAAATATAAGAAATAACCACGTAAGGCTAGTGTATATTTATGAATTTGAGAAAACAACCCCATAATGGTGCTAATAAATTTAATATGCGAAACGACCATAATTTCCATCTATCGATATAAGAAAATAACTTTCATAAATGTATATTTATAAATTTGAAAACAGCCCCGTAAAAGTATTGTAATTCACGAGCCTCAAAACAAACTCATTAGAAGGGGTAAATCTTTTAATGTAAGGAAAATAACCCCGTAATTTTGGTATATTTATATTATGAGAGAATCAACCCCATAAATGGATTAATTTTATAATGTAAGGAAAAACCAAACTGTAAAAGTGGTATATTCAATATAAGAAAATAATCCCGTCAAAACAATGTGTTTATGAATCAGAAAACAGCGCAATAGTGCTAATAATTTTAATATGAGAAAACGATCTAAATAAAGTGGTATATTTATCGATATAGAAAATAACTCCCTAAAACATGTATATTTATCAATCGAGAAAGCAACCCCGTAATCTGGGATATTTATCAATCGAGAAAATAACATAATTTTGTATATTTATGAGTATGAGAGGAAACAACCTTAAATGGGTTGATTTTATAATGTGAGAAAACAACCCGTAAGGGATATATTTGTTAATATAAGAAAATAACCCCCATAAACGTGAATATTTATCAATTTGAAAACAACTCCCTAAAAGTAATGTAATTGCAGTCACAGGAAAACAACCCTCGAAAGGGTAATTTTCTAATATGAGAGTGGCAGGTGATGATATTTATTAATCTTAAAAAAATCATGGTGGTGCTAATAATTTAATATGGGAAAATGACCTCTGGTACAAGTGGTGTATTTATCAGTATAAAAGTTAACCGTTGAGGCGTGTTGTGTTTATGGATATGGGAGAACGACGGTGGTGTAAGTTGGTGAGATCAATGCAGGCCTGGGTTGAGAGTTAACTAAGGTTGTTGTATGGAGAAACAGCCCGTGGATGCGTATGTTTATAAGTATTAGGGAGCAATACGTAATATGGGATGTTTGTCAGTCGGATGACATAAATGATTTTGGTATGTTATGGTGTGAAAACAACCTCTTAAATGGATTAATTTTATAATATGAGAAAACAACCCTGTAAAAGTGGTATATTTATCAATATAAGAAAATAATCCCCTAAAACGTGTGTATTTATGAATCTGAAAAAACAACCCATAATAGTGCTAATAATTTAATATGAGAAAATGATCTCGTAAAAGTGGTATATTTATCGATATAAGAAAATAACTCCCTAAAACATGTATATTTATCAATCTAAGAAAACAACCCCATAATACAGGGATATTTATCAATCGGAGAAAATAACCCCTTAATTTTTGTATATTTGTGATTATGAGAAAACAACCCCTTAAATGGATTAATTTTATAATATGAGAAAACAACCCCATAAAAGAGATATATTTATCAATATAAGAAAATAACTCCGTAAAACGTGAATATTTATAAATTTGAGAAAACAACTCCCTAAAAGTAGTGTAATTGCGAGTTTGGGAAAACAGCCTTGTAGAAAGGGATTTTAATATGAGAAAATAACCCCGTAACACGGGGATATTTATCAATCAGAGAAAATAAGAAAATAATCCCGTAAAACGTGTATATTTATGAATCTTAGAAAACAACCCTATTATAGTGCCAATAATTTAATATAAGAAAACGATCCCATAAAAGTGGTATATTTATCAATACAAGAAAATAACCCCGTAAAATATGTATATTTATGAATCTGACAAAACAGCCCCGTAAAAGTAGTGCAGTTGGGAGTCTAAGAAAATAGCCTTGTAGAAGGGGTAAATTTTTTAATATGAGAAAATAACCCCGTAAGTTTGGTATATTTGTGAGTATGAGAAAACAACCCCGTAAGTTTGGTATATTTGTGAGTATGAGAAAACAACCCCTTAAATGAGTTAATTTTATAATATGAGAAAAGAACCCCGTAAAATTGGTATATTTGTCAATATAAGAAAATAACCCCGTAAAACGTGTATATTTATGAATTTGAGAAAACAACCCCAAAATAGTGCTAAAAATTTAATATGAGAACGACGCCGTAAAAGTTGTATATTTATCAATATAAGAAAATAATCCCGTAAAACATGTATATTGATGAATCGGAGAAAACAACCCCGTAAAAGTAGTGTAATTAGGAGTATGAGAAAAGCATTACCTTGGAGGGTAAATTTTTAGCAGAGGGACAACCTCGTCGGATGGAATCTTTTAATATGGAAAAACAACCGTGTCCACGGGGATATTTATCAATAAAAATTACCCCGTAATTTTGGTATATGTGGTATGAGAAAACAACCCTTAAATTGGTTATTTTTTATAATATTGAAAACAATCCATAAAAGGGAATTATGTTTGTCAGTATAAGAAATATTTCTGTAAAACGATATATGTTATGGATCTTGAGTACAACTCCATAATGGTGCTAATGATTTAAGATAGAAAATGACCACGTAAAAGTGGTATATTTGTTAATGTAAAGAAAATAACTCCATAAAAACATTTATATTTATGAATCACGAGGAAAACAACCCTTAAAAGTTAGTGTAATTCTTGTCACGGAAGAAAACCCTAATAGAGAAAGGAGTGGAATTTTTAATATAGGGAAAATAACCCCGTAATACGGGGATATTTATCAATCGGAGAAAATGACCCCATAGTTTTGTTAGATTTTTGAATATGAGAAAACAACACCTTAAACGGGTTAATTTTATAATATGAGAAAGCAACCCCGTAAAAGGGATTTATTGGTCAATATAAGAAAATAACTCTGTAAAATGTATATATTTATGAATTTGAGGAAACAACCCCGTAAGAGGGATATATTTATAAATATTAGAAAACAACCACATAATACGTGGATATTTATCAATTGGAGAAAATAATTCCATAATTTTGGTATTTTTGTGAGTATGAGAAAACAACTCCTTTAATGGGTTAGTTTTATAATATGAGAAAACAACCCCGTAAAAGTGGTATATTTATCATTATAAGAAAAAATTCCGTAAAATGTGTGTATTTATGAATATGAGAAAATGACCCCGTAAAAGTACTGTAATTGCGAGTCTAAGAAAATAGCCTCGTAGAAGGGGAAAATTTTTTTAAGATGAGAAAAGAGCCTTGTACAAGGGACAAATCTTTTAATATGAGAGGTATACTTATAAATAATAGAAAACAACCCCGTAATATGGGGATATTTATCAATCGGAGAAGATAACCCCGTAATTTTGGTAAATTTGTGAGTATAAGAAAACAACCCTTTAAATGGATTAATTTTATCATATAAGAAAATAACCCCGTAAAAGCGGTATATTTGTCAATATAAGAAAATAAGCCCGTAAAACGTATCTATTTATAAATTTTAGAAAATAACCCCATAATAATGCTAATAATTTAAAATGAGAAAAAGATCCCGTAAAAGTGGTATATTTATCAATATAAAAATATAACCCCGTAAAACGTGTATGTTTATGAATCTGAGAAAACAACTCCATTAAAGTAGTGTAATTGCGAGTCTAAGAAAACAACATTGTAGAAGGGGTAAATTTTTAAATATGAGAAAATAACCCCGTTAGAGGGGTATATTTATAAATATTAGAAAACAACCCCGTAATATTGGGATATTTATAAATCAGAGAAAATAACCCCGTAATTGTGGTATATTTGTGAGTATGAGAAAATGGGTTAATTTTATAATATGAAAAAATAAGCCCGTAAAAGGGGTATATTTGTCTATATAAAAAAATATCTTAAAACGTGTATATTTATGAATTTGAGAAAACAATCCCGTAAAACGTAGAATGGATAAATTTCTTAATATGTGAAAACAGCCTCGTAGAATGGGTAAATTTTTTAATATGAGAATAACCCCGTAAGAGAGGTATATTTATAAATATTAGAAAACACCGCGTAATTTTGATATATTTGTGAATATGAGAAAACAACCCCTTAAATTATTTAATTTTATAATATGAGAAAACAACCCTGTAAAAGGGGTATATTTGTCAATATAAAAAAATAATCACGTAAAACTTGTATATTTATGAATTTGAGAAAATAACCCCATAATAGTGCTAATAATTTAATATGAGAAGACGACCCCATTAAATTGGTATATTTATCAATATAAGAAAATAACCCCGTAAAACTTGTATATTTATGAATGTGAGAAAACAAATACGTAAAAATAGTATAGTTGCGAGCCTGAGAAAACAGACTCGTAGAAGGGATAAATTTTTTAATTTGAGAAAACTACCCCGTAATACGGGGATATTTATCAACCAGAGAAAATAACACCGGAATTTTGGAATATTTGCGAGTATGAGAAAATAACCTCTTAAATTGGTTAATTTTATAATATGAGAAAATAACCTCGTAAAAGGGGTATATTTTTCAATATAAGAAAATAACTTTGTAAAACGTGTATATTTAGAAATTTTAGGACATAACTTAGTAATAGTGCCTGTAACACCCGGAATTTTTATATATTTAATAATGAGTTTTTATTTAAGTTAATTTTAGCTTTATTTTTATTCAAGTAAACTATTTGAGAAATGATTATATTTTGGCTATTCAAATTTTCCCAAATGCATATTTATATAAGTAAAATTATATATTGAAAAATTTTGGAAGAAATTATAAAGGATGTTTTTATAAAAGAATTTTGGGAAAATTGGTATTATAATTGATTAGTAGTATTAAATTTTAAGTTGGAAATTGATTATTTAATTTAATTGTGTGTAGGATTTAATTGGAGGATTATTTTGGAATAAGGATTAAAAGTATAATGTTATTTTTATGGGGTTTTAATGGAAATTTGTGAGCTTGGTATTTTGTAAATAAATATGTCGGTGGGGGTATTTTGTAATTGTGTATTTTCAATAATTCGGATTTGGCCCAAATTAAATAGTTAGGGGCTTAATTGAAAGGCTAAAAAGAAGTTTGGGGGTCAAATTGGAATTCCGCAGGGATAAAATTATAAGTAATTAAGAAAGTTGAGGGACCAAGTTGTAATAAGGAAAAGTTCGGGGGCCTAATGTCGATATTGAAAGAAATGGAATCGGGGAGAGAGAAGGTGAGAGGCAGAGAGAGAGAGTCTTGTAGCCCATGGGAAGAGAGGGCCTTTATGGTGGCAAAACTCCGGGAAGCCAGGAGGCGGCGTCTGTTGGTGTATTGATGAGGCCAGTGGCTCTTGCCGTGATGGCGATGGTATTGAGGTCAGCGTGGGCGGCTGACCCGTTCGTGGATTTCCGGCGGCCTTCTGGTCGATCTTGGTGGCGATCAGCTCCCCTTGGAGAGAGCTTCCTTTTAGCGTGGCCGTCGGTTTGGTGGGCTGGGAGGGATTCCGGGGAAGTGGGGCAGCCCAGGGTTTTTAAGTTTCCGTGAAACTCGGCGGAGGATGGGCGATCGGAGGCGGTATCCAGACTCTCCTCGGCTCAAGCCCAGCGATGCCTTGGTTTGTGGCGGTCGGGCCGTTCTGAATCGGCGGTCGGATCATCCGCCAAATCTCTCGAATGATCGGGTGTCGGATCGGAAAATCAAAAGCGGGGATGTCATCAATGCATCGTTGTGAGTCCGATGGTGTGCTCGGATCGTCGATCGGACTCGGTATTTGGAGGCGAAGAGTCGTAGGCGACAAAGCGTCTCGATAATTATCTTTAGCGTTAATTTTGGAATTCTTGGTTTAATTGTATCTAATAGTTTATATTGAGTATTTGATGATTTTGTGAGTCAAAAATAATTGTCCGTTAGTTTGCACACTTTCGTATTTTGTCTTTGTGTGGCGGAGTCGGGAAATAGTGAAGTTTGGGGACCCGACTCACAATTAGTCGTTAAGCATTTGAAGTGTTCTTGGCAGTCTGGACCCAGATTTTCACGGAGGGTAATGTTAAATGTTGTAGGGGTGGATTCTGCTGGATTTTCGGATAAATTCTCCGGTCGAGATTCTTAGACAGTCAGTCCTAGGAGTCTGAACCTAGGATTAATGATCGATTGTCTGTGATAGAATTGTTTTCCGTGATTAGATGATGCATGCAGTCGACTAAACTCAGCAGGAGCCGGGCGGAAGCTAGGAGGTCGCCCAATCACGTGAGTTAAAGTCATTTAATCATTGCGCTATTGCTAAGTTTGATTTTAATATGCTATTTTGAAAGTTCATGCTTAATATGGTTATTAGTATATAGCGTAAATAATTTCAACTGAATTATTCATTATTAAAGGTAATATAAGTATTATTATAGTAATGTTATAATAATTCCAAATATCATCGATTTTCCACTGAGCTACCTAATGTTTTACTCTTAAAATTATTAATCATTAATTTGATATGGTTGAATGACTTCATTATACAATGATATTTATTAAATGGATGATTGTATCTTGGGAAACGTGGCTTGTAGAACATGCCTTTGATGGGTTACATCGGGACCGTGTGCCTACTTAGGTAATGATCATGGACATGTAATAAGATTTTCATGGGTTTTATACGAGCGTAGCTCTGGGTTGATTTGTGTAAATTAGGAGTAGGGTCCCCGGTCGAGCATTGCTCTCGGAAGCCGGCTTATTTGGATACTTAAGTGACCGGGCCCGGAGGTAAGGTCCACGGTGAGCATTGCTCTCGGGGTGCCAGTCTTATTGGATTAAGAGAGCCCAGGGCTGGCTACTAGATTTCTTATTTGGATACTTAAGTGACCGGTCGGAGGTAAGGTCCCGGTCGAGCATTGCTCTCGGGCGCCCGATCTTATTGGATTAAGAGTAGAATGGCTACTAGATTTTGGGGTTTAGGGTTCTACCGAGCCACTCGTCCAGTAAAAGTAAATATATATTTTTATTTATTTATTATGGTATTTGATTATAATATGATTTGTATTTCACGTGCATGGTTGATATTTTGATTCGAATGATTAATATTTTATGTGAAGGAAATAGTAGGGTATGATTATAGTATGGTTTGATATCGATTTGAATAATCTATGTTTTCCGAGAAGAATGCAATAGTCCCCGGATTATTTGATTTTAACTCACTCTCGGTGGCGGTCTCCATTTATATTTTTCGGATTCGTGATTGTTAGTTCTCCATGACTCTTATTGATAACCCCACTCCTTCATCCTTGGGGTGATGTATTTGATTTGGTATGTAAATTGGTAAATCTTATATTCTCCGTGAGTAGTAATAGTAAATATGTCGATTATAAATTTGAGCTTGAGGTTCTGGTCTAGTTTTACGGTGGGCAGAGGTAATTTTTTGTAAAAGTGTAACTATTAAGATAAATTGTGGCTTTAATAATATTAATTTGAGATGAGATTTGTTTAAATCAATGAGTGTCGAGGCTTACTTCGGGTTTCGGTGGCCTTAAGCTACCAATTCCTAGTCTTGGGTCACGGGCCCCGCAGGTGGGAGTCGTGTGATTCCAATAATTTAATATGAGAAAACGACCCCATAAAAGTAGTATATTTATCAATATAAGAAAGTAATATCGTAAAACGTATATTTATAAATTGGAGAAAATAACCACGTAAAAGTAATGTAATTGCGAGTCTTAGGAAACTGCATCGTGGAAGGGGTAAATATTTTAATATGAGAGAACAACCCCGTAATACGGGGATATTTATCAATCGAAGAAAATAACCCTGTAATTTTTGTATATTTGTGAGTATGAGAAAAAAAACTCCTTAAATGGATTAATATTATAATATGAGGAAATAACCCCGTAAAAGGGGTATATTTGTCAATAAAAGAAAATTATCGGGTAAAACGTGCATAGTTATGAATTTGAGAAAACAACCCCATAATAGTGCTAATAATTTAATATGAGAAAATGACCCGTAAAAGTGGTATATTTAACAATATATGAAAATAACCTAGTAAAACCTGTATATTTATGAATATGAGAAAACAACCCCGCAAACGTAGTGTAATTGTGAGTATGGGAGAACAGCCTCCTAGAACGGGTAAATTTTTTAATATGAGAAAACAACCCCGTAATATGGAGATATTTGTGAATCGGAGAAAACAATCTCGTAATTTTAGAATATTTGTGAGTATGAGAAAACAACCTCTTAAATGGGTTAATTTTATAATATGGGAAAACAATCCCGTAAAAGGGATATATTTATCAATATAAGAAATTAACTCCGTAAAACGTATATATTTATGAATTTGCGAAAACAACCCCATAATAGTGCTAATAATTTAATATGAGAAAACGACCCCATAAAAGTGGTTTATTTATCAATATAAGAAAATAATTCCGTCAAACGTGTATATTTATGAATATGAGAAATCAACCTCGTAAAACTAGTGTAATTATGAGTTTGAGAAAACTGCCTCACAGACGGGGTAAATTTTTTAATATGAGAAAATAATTCCGTAAGAGGGCTATATTTAAAAATATTAAAAAATAATTTCATAATACGTAGAATGGATAAATTTTTTAATATGAGAAAATAGCCTCTTAGAATAAGTAAACTTTTTAATATGAGAATAACCCCGTAAGAGGGGTATATTTATAAATATTAGAAAATAATCCCGTAATACGGGGATATTTCTTAATCGGAAAAAATAACCCAGTAATTTTGGTATATTTGTGAGTATGAGAAAACAACCCCTTAAATGGGTTAATTTTATAATATGAGAAAATAACCCCGTAAAAGGGGTATATTTGTCAATATAAAAAATTAACCTTGTAAAACATGTATATTTATGAATTTGAGAAAACAACCCCATAATAGTGCTAATAATTTCGTATGAGAAAATGAGCTTATAAAAGTAATATTTTATCAATATAAGAAAATAACTCCGTAAAACGTGTATATTTTTGAATCTGAGAAAACAAACCTGAAAAAGTATTGTATTTGCGAGTCTAAGAAAACAACCTCGTAGACCAGGTAAATTTTTAATATAAGAAAACTGCCCCGTATTACGGGGATATTTATCAATCAGAGAAAATAAACCTCGTAATTTTGGTATATTTGTGAGTATAAGAAAACAACCTCTTAAATGGATTAGTTTTATAATATGAGAAAACAACCCCGTAAAAGGGTATATTTATCAATATAAGAAAATAACCCCGTAAAACGTGTATATTTATGAATTTGAGAAAACAACCCCATAATAGGCTAATAATTGAATATGAGAAAACAACCCCATAAAAGTGGTATATTTATCAATATAAGAAAATAACCTCGTAAAACATGTGTATTTATAAATTTGAGAAAACAACTCCATAAAAGTAGTGTAATTGCAAGTGTAAGAAAACAACCTCGTAGAAGGGATAAATTCTTTAATATAAGAGAACAACCCCGTAAGAAGGGTATATTTATAGATATTAGAAAATAACCCCGTAATTTTGGGATATTTGTGAGTATGAAAAAGCAACCGCTTAAATCGGTTAATTTTATAATATGAGAAAACAAGCCCGTAAAAGTGGTACATTTGTTAATATAAGAAAATAATCCCGTAAAACCTGTGTATTTATGAATCTGAGTAAACAACCTCGTAAAAGTAGTGTAATTGCTAGTATAAGAAAACAACCTCATAGAACGGGTAAATTTTTTAATATGAGAAAACAGCCTTGTAAAAGGGATAAATTTTTTAATATGTGAAAACCCCGTAATACAAGGATATTTATGAATCTGAGGAAATAACCCTGTAATTGTAGTATATTTGTGAGTATGAAAAAACAACCCCTTAAATAGGTTAATTTTATAATATAAGAAAACAACCCTGTAAAAGGGGTATATTTGTCGATATAAGAAAATAACCGCGTAGAATGTCTATATTTATGAATTTGAGAAAACAACTCCATAATACTGTAATAATTTAATATGAGAAGACGACCCCATAGAAGTGGTATATTTATCAATATGAGAAAATAACCCCGTAAAACGTATATATTTATGAATATGAGAAAACAACCCTGTAAAAGTTGTATAATTGCGAGTTTGGGAAAACAGCCTCGTAAACGGGGTAAATTTCTTAATATGAGAAAACAACTCCATAAGAGGGGTATATTTATAAATATTAGAAAATAATCCCATAATACAGGGATATTTATCAATCAGAGAAAATAACCCCGTAATTTTGGTGTATTTGTGAATATGAGAAAACAACCCCTTAAACGGGTTAATTTTAGAATATGTAAAAACAACCCCGTAAAAGGGACATACTTTTCCACATAGAAAAATAACTCTGGAAAACGTGTATATTTATGAATTTGACAAAACAATCCCATAATAGTGATAATAATTTAATATGAGAAAACGACCCCGTAAAAGTGGTATATTTATCGATATAAAAAAATAATCCCGTAAAACGTGTATATTTTGAAAATGAGAAAATAACCCAGTAAAAATAATGTGATTGCGAGTGTGACAAAACAACCTCCTAGAAGGGGTAAATTTTTTAATATGAGAAAACAACCCCGTAATACGGGGATATATATCAATTGGAGAAAATAACCCCATAATTTTGGTATATTTGTGAGTATGAGAAAACAACCCGTTAAATGGGTTAATTTTGAAAATAGCCCCTTAAAAAGGGTATATTTGTCGATATAAGAAAATAACTCCGTAGAACGTGTATATTTATGAATTTGATAAAACAACCCCATTATAGTGCTAATAATGTAATAAGAGAAAACGACCCCGTAAAAGTGTTATACTTATCAATATAAAAAAATACGGGGATATATATCAATCGGAGAAAATAACCCCGTAATTTTGATATGTTTGTGAGTACGAGGAAACAAGCCCTTAAATGGGTTAATTTTAAAATATGAGAAAACAACCTCGTAAAAGGGGTATGTTTGTCAATATAAGAAAATAACCCTGTAAAATTTGTATAATTATGAATTTGAGAAAACAACCCCATAATAGTGCTAATAATTTAATATGAGAAAGTGACCCCGTAAAAGTAATATATTTATCAATATAAGAAAATAACCTCATAAAACGTGTATGTCTATGGATGGGGAATAACCAGGTAAAGTGGGTGTGATTTTGGTCACGAAAAGACAGGATGGAATTAAATTATTTTAATGTGGAAAACAACCCGTGTCTGAATATTTATCATTCATAGAAAATAACCCCGTAATTTTAGTATATTTGTGAGTATGTGAAAACAACCCCTTAAATGGATAAATTTTATAATATGAGAAAATAACCCCGTAAAAGGGATATATTTATCGAAATAATTAAATTACCTTGTACAACGTGTATATTTATGAATTTGATCAAACAATCCCATAATAGTGCTAATTATTTAATATGAGAAAACAACCATCTAAAAGTGGTATTTATCAATATAAGAAAATAACACCGTAAAACGTGTATATTTATTATTCTCATAAAACAACCCCGTAAAAGTAAGGTAATTGCGAGTTTGAGAAAACAGCATCATAAAAGTAGTAAATTTTTTAATATGAGAAAACAACCCTGTAAGAGGGATATATTTATAAATATTAGAAAACAACCAAGTAATACAGGGATTTTGTTTAATCGGAGAAAATAATCCCATAATTTTGGTATATTTGTGAGTTTGAGAAAATAACCCCTTAAATGGGTTAAAACAACCTCGTAAAAGGGATAAATTTGTAAATATTAGAAAACAGTATCGTAAGAGGGGTATATTTTTAAAAATTAGAAAACAATCTCTTAATATGGAATATTTATTAATCGAAGAAAATAACCCAGTGATTTTGGTATATTAGTGAATATGAGATAACAACCCCTTAAATGGGTTAATTTTAAAATATGAGAAAACAACGCCGTAAAAGGGGTATATTTGTCAAGATAAGAAAATAACCCCGTAGAATGTGTATATATAAATTTGAGAAAGCAACTCCATAACACGTGTATAGTTTATGAATTTGAGAAAATAACCCCGCAAAAGCATTGTAATTGCGAGCTTGAGAAAGCATCCTCGTAGAAGGGGTAAATTTTTTAATATGAGAAAACAATCCCATAATACGGGGATATTTATCACTCGTAAAAAATAATCCCATAATTTTGGTATTATTTGTGAGTGTGCGAAAACAACATCTTAAATGGATTAATTTTATAATATGAGAAAACAACCCCGTAAAAGTGGTATATTTGTCAATATAAGAAAATAACCCCTTAAAATGGTATATTTTTTAGTAAGAAAAAACAACCCCTTAAAGTGGTTAATTTTATAATATGAGAAAACGACCTTGTAAAAGTGGTATATTTATCAATATAAGAAAATAACCCCGTAAAATGTGTATATTTATGAATCTCAGAAAACAACCCCGTAAAAGTAGTGTAATTGCGAGTTTAAGAAAACAGCCTCAGAGAATGGGTAAATTTTTAATATGAGAAAACAGCCCCGGAATACGGGGATATTTATCAATCGGAGAAAATAACCCCGTGATTTTGGTATATTTTTGAGTATGAGAAAACAACCCCTTAAATGGGTTAATTTTATAATATGAGAAAACAACCAAGTAAAAGGCGTATATTTGTCAATATAAAAAAATAACTCCGTAAAGCATGTATATTTATGAATATTAGAAAACAACCCATAATAGTACTAATAATTTAATATGAGAAATCGACCCCGTAAAAGTGGTATATTTATCAATATAAGAAAATAACCGTGTAAAACGTGTATATTTGTAAATCTGAGATAACAACTCCATAAAAGTAGTGTAATTATGAGTCTAAGAAACTAGCCTCGTAGAATGAGTAAATTTTTTTATATGAGAAAACAATCCCGTAAGAAGAGTATATTAATAAGTATTAGAAACTAACCCCGTAATACGGGGATATTTATCAATTAGAGAAAATAGCCCCGTAATTGTGGTATATTTGTGAGTATGAGAAAACAACCCCTTAAATGGGTTAATTTTATAATATGAGAAAATAACCCTGTAAAATGAGTATATTTGTCAATATAAGAAAATAACCCCGTAAAACATGTATATTTACAAATTTGAGAAAACAACCCCGAAGAACGAGTATATTTATGACTATGAGAAAACAACTCCGTAATAGTATTATAATTGCGAATCTGAGAAAACAGCCTCGTAGAAGGGGTAAATTTTCTAATATGAGAAAACAATCCCGTAAGACGAGTATATTTATAGATATTAGAAAACAACCCCATAATATGAGGATATTTATCAATCAGAGAAAATAACCCCATAATTGTGGTATACTTGTGAGTATGAGAAAACAACCGCTTAAATGGGATAATTTTATAATATGAGAAAACAACCCCGTAAAAGGGGTATATTTGTCAATATAAGAAAATAACTCCGTAAAATGTGTATATTAATGAATTTGAGAAAACAATCCCGTTATAGTACTAATAAATTAATATGAGAGAACGACCTCTTAAAAGTGGTATATTTATCAATATAAGAAAATAACTTCGTAAAACGTATATATTTATGAATTTGAGAAAACAACATAAAGAATAGTATGATGTGAACTGAGGAAAGCAGACTAAGTAGAAGCGGTAAATTTTTTAATATGAGAAAACAACCCCGTAATACGGGGATATTTATCAATCGGAGAAAATAAACCCGTAATTTTAGTATATTTGTGAGTATGAGAAAATAACCCCTTAAATGGATTAATTTTATAATATGAGAAAACAACTTCGTAAAACGTGTATATTTATGAATTTACACAAAACAACCCCATAATAGTGTTAACAATTTAAAATGAGAAAACGATCCCGTAAAAGTGGTATATTTATCTATATGAGAAAATAACCCCGTAAAACCTATACATTTATGAATTTGACAAAATAGCTCTGTAAAAGTAGTGTAATTGCGAATTTGAGAAAACAGCCTCGTAGAAGGGGTAAATTTTATAATATGTGAAAACAACCCCGTAAAATGAGTATATTTGTCTATATAAGAAAATAACCCCGTAAAACATGTATATTTATAAATTTGAGAAAACAACCCCGTAAAACGTATATATTTATGAATATGAGAAAATGACTCCGTAAAAATATTGTAATTGCGAATCTCAGAAGACAGCCTCGTAGAAGGGGTAAATTTTTTAATATGAAAAAACAACCCCGTAAGAGGGGTATATTTATAGATATTAGGAAACAACCTTGTAATATGAGGATATTTATCAATCAGAGAAAATAACCCCATAATTGTGGTATACTTGTGAGTATGAGAAAACAACCCCTTAAATGGGATAATTTTATAATATGAGAAAACAACCCCGTAAAAAGGGTATATTTGTCAATATAAGAAAATAACCCCACAAAACATGTATAATAATGAATTTGAGAAAACAACCCCATAATAGTGCTAATAATTTAATATGAGAGAACGACCCCGTAAAAGTGGTATATTTATCAATATAAGAAAATAACTCCGTAAAACGTGTATATTTATGAATTTGAGAAAATAGCCCCGTAAAAGTATTGTAATTACGAGTCTGAGAAAACAAACTCGTGTAAGGGGTAAATTTTTTAATATGAGAAAACAACCCCGTAGTACAGGGATATTTATCAATCGGAAAAAATAATCCCATAATTTTGGTATATTTATTAGTATGAGAAAACAACCCCTTAAATGGATTAATTTTATAGTATGAGAAAACAATCCTGAAAAATGGATATATTTGTTGATATAAGAAAATAACCTCGTAAAACGTGTATATTTATGAATTTGAGAAAACAACCCCATAATAGTGCCAACAATTTAAAATGAGAAAATAATCCCATAAAAGTGGTATATTTATCAATATAAGAAAATAAACTTGTAAAACTTGTACATTTATGAATTTGACGAAATAGCCCCGTAAAAGTAGTGTAATTGGAAGTATAAGAAAACAGCCTTAGAGAGGGGTAAATTTTTAAATATGACAAAACAACCTCATAAGAGGGGTAAATTTTTCAATGTAAAAAAATAGTAAAACGTGTATATTTATTAATTTTAAAAAATAACCCTATAATAGTTCTAATAATTTCATATGAGAAAACGACCCCGTAAAAGTGGTATAACTATCAATATAAAAAAATAACCCCATAAAATGTGTATGTTTATGAATATGAGAAAACAACCATGTAAAACTAGTGTAATTATGGGGTCCGAGAAAGCAGGTCTCATAGAGAATAAATTTTAAATGTGAGAAAAACAACCACATAAGAGGGTATATTTTCAAGATAAAAAGCAATTAAAACGTGTATATGTATTAATTTGAAAAAATAACCCCATAATAGTGCTAATAATTTAATATGAGAAAACGACCCCGTAAAAGTGGTATAACTATTAATATAAAAAAATAACCCCATAAAACGTGTATGTTTATGAATATGAGAAAAAAACCCCGTAAAAGTAATGTAATTGGGAGTCTGAGAAAACAGCCTCGTAGAAAGGGTGAATTTTTTAATATGAGAAAACAACCCCGTAAGAGGCGTATATTTATAAATATTATAAAACAACCACGTAATATGGAGATATTTATCAATCGGAGAAAATAACCCCGTAATTCCGGTATATTTGTAAGTAAGAGAAAACAACCCCTTAAATGGGTTAATTTTATAATATGAGAAAACAACCTCGTAAAAGTGGTATATTTATCAATATAAGAAAATAATCTCGTAAAATATATGTATTTATGTATCTGAGAAAACAACCTCGTAAAAGTAGTGTAACAACCTCGTAGAAGGGTTAAATTTTCTAATATGAGAAAATAGCCTTGTAAGAGGTGTATATTTATAAATATTAGACAACAATCTCGTAATATGGGATATTTATCAATCTGAGAAAATAACCCCGTAATTTTGGTATATTTGTGAATATGAGAAAATAACCCCTTAAATGGGTTAATTTTATAATATGAAAAAACAACCCCGTAAAAGTAGTATATTTTTCAATATAAGAAAATAACCCTGTAAAACGTGTATATTTATGAATTTGAGAAGATAACTTCATAAAACGTGTATATTTATGTATCTGAGAAAATAACCCCATAAATATAGTGTAATTGCGAGTCTAAAAAAATAGCCTTGTAGAAGGGGTAAATTTTTTAATATGAGAAATCAACCCCATAATACTGGGATATTTATCAATCGTAGAAAATAACCCTGTAATTTTGATATATTTATGAGTATGAGGAAACAACTCCTTAAATGAGTTAATATTATAATATGAGAAAATAACCCCTTAAATGAGTTAATTTTATAATATGAGAAAACAACCCCGTAAAATGGTTATATTAGTTAATATAAGAAAATAAAACTATAAAACGTGTATATTTATGAATTTATGAAAACAACACCATTATAGTAGTAATAATTTAATATAAGAAAACGATCCTGTAAAAATGGTATACTTATCAATATAAGAAAATAAACCCATAAAACATGTATATTTATGAATCTCAGAAAACAACCCCGTAAAAGCAGTGTAATTAGGAGTCTGAGAAAACTACCTCGTAGAAGGGAAAAAAATTTAAATATGAGAAAATGGCCTTGTCGAAGGGGTAATTTTTTAATATGAGAAAACAACCCCGTAATACGGGAATATTTATCAATAGGAGAAAATAACCCCGTAATTTTGGTATATTTGTAAGCATGAAAAACAACCCCTTAAATCAGTGAATTTTATAATATGTGAAGACAACCCCGTAAAAGGGGTATATTTGTCAATATAAGAAAATAACGCCGTAAAACGTATATATTTATGAATCTTAGAAAACAATTCCATAATAGTGCTAATAATTTAATATGAGAAAATGACCATGTAAAAGTGGTATATTTATCTATATAAGAAAATAACCCCATAAAATGTGTATATTTATGAATCTGAAAAAACAACTCCGTAAAAGTAGTGTAATTGCGAGTCTAAGAAACCAACATCGTAGAAGGGGTAAATTTTTAAATATGAGAAAATTATCCCGTAAGAGGGATATATTTACAAATATTAAAAAATAACCTCGTAATACGGGGATATTTATCACTCAAAGAGAATAACCCCGTAATTGTGGTATATTTATGAGCATGAGAAAATAACCCCTTAAATGGGTTAATTTTATAATATGAGAAAACAATCCCGTAAAAGTAGTGTAATTGCGAGTCTAAGAAAACAGCATCGTAGAAAGGGTAAATTTTTAAATATGAGAAAACAACTCCGTAAGAGGGGTATATTTATAAATATTAGAAAAAATCCTAAAATATGGGGATATTTATCAATCGGAGAAAATAATCCTGTAATTTTGGTATGTTTGTGAGTATGAGAAAACAACACCTTAAATGGGTTAATTTTATAATATGAGAAAACAACCTCGTAAAATTGGTAATATTTATCAATATAAAAAAATAATCCCGTAAAACATGTATATTTATGAATTTGAGAAAACGACCTATAATAGTGCTAATAATTTAATATGAGAAAACGATCCCGTAAAAGTGGTATATTTATCAATATAAGAAAATAACTCCCTAAAATATGTATATTTAGCAATCTGAGAAAACAACCCCGTAATACAGGGATATTTATCAATCGGAGAAAATAACCCCTTAATTTTTGTATATTTATGAGTATGAGAAAACAACCCCTTAAATGGGTTAATTTTATAATATGAGAAAACAACCCCGTAAAAGGGATATATTTGTCAATATAAGAAAATAACCCCGTAAAATGTGAATATTTATAAATTTAAGAAAACAACTCCCTAAAAGTAGTGTAATTGCGAGTCTGGGAAAATAGCATCGTAGAAAGGATAATTTCTTTAATATGATAAAATAACCCCGTAATACGGGGATATTTATCAATCGGAGAAAATAAGGAAATAACACCGTAAAATGTGTATATTTATGAATCTTAGAAAACAACCCCATAATAGTGCTAATAATTTAATATAAGAAAACGATCCCGTAAAAGTGGTATATTTATCAATACAAGAAAATAACCCCGTAAAACATGTATATTTATGAATATGACAGAACAACCCTGTAAAAGTAGTGCAATTGGGAGTTTGAGAAAACAAACTCGTAGAAGGGGTAAATTTTTTAATATGAGAAGATAACCTTGTCGAATGGGTAATTTTTTAATAACAAAACAACCTCGTAATACGGGAATATTTATCAATAAAAGAAAATTATCCCGTAATTTTGGTATATTTGTGAGTATGAGAAAATAACCCCTTAAACGGGTTAATTTATAATATGAGAAAACAACCCCATAAAATGGGTATATTTGTAAATATAAGAAAATAACCCCATAAAACTTGTATATTTATGAATCTTAGAAAACAACCCCATAATAGTGCTAATAATTTAAAATGAGAAAATGACCCCGTAAAAGTGGTATATTTATCAATATAAGAAAATAACCCCGTAAAATATTTATATTTATGAATCTGAGAAAACAACCCTTTAAAAGTAGTGTAATTGCGAGTCTGGGAAAACAATCGGAGAAAATAATCCCATAATTTTGTTAGATTTTTGAGTATGAGAAAACAACCCTTTAAACGGGTTAATTTTATAATACGAGAAAGCAACCCCGTAAAAGGGGTTTATTTGTCAATATAAGAAAATAACTCTGTAAAACGTGTACATTTATGAATTTGAGGAAACAACCCCGTAATAGTGCTAATAATTTAAAATGAGAAAACGACCCCGTAAAAGTGGTATATTTATCAATATAAGAAAATAATCCTATAAAATGTGTATATTTATAAATCTGAGAAAATAACCCCGCAAAAGTACTGTAATTGGGAGTTTGAGAAAATAGCCTCGCAGAAAGGGTAAATTTTATAATATGAGAAAACAACCCCGTAAGAGGGGTATTTTTTATAAATATTAGAAAATAATCCCTTAATACAGGGATATTTCTCAATCGGAGAAAATAACTCCGTAATTTTGATATATTTGTGAGTATGAGAAAACAGCCCCTTAAATGGGTTAATTTTATAATATGAGAAAACAACCCCGTAAAAGGGGTATATTTGTCAATATAAAAAATTAACCCCGTAAAACATGTATATTTATGAATTTGAGAAATCAACCCCATAATAGTGCTAATAATTTGGTATGAGAAAATGACCCTGTAAAAGTGGTATATTTATCAATATAAGAAAATAAGCCCGTAAAACGTGTATATTTATGAATTTGAGAAAATAGCCTCATAGACCGGGTAAATTTTTAATATGAGAAAACAGCCCCGTATTACGGGGATATTTATCAATTAGAGAAAATAACTCCATAATTTTGATATATTTGTGAGTATGAGAAAACAACCCCTTAAATGGGTTAATGTTATAATATGAGAAAACAATCCCGCAAAAGGGTATATTTGTCAATATAAGAAAATAACTCCGTAAAACGTGTATATTTATGAATTTGAGAAAACAACCCCTATAATAGGGCTAATAATTTAATATGAGAAAACGACCCCATAAAAGTGGTATATTTATCAATATAAGAAAATAACCTCGTAAAACATGTATGTTTATAAATTTAAGAAAACAACTCCGTAAAAGTAGTATAATTGCAAGTGTAAGATAACAGCCTCGTAGAATGGGTAAATTTTTTAATATAAGAAAACAACTCCGTGTGAAGGGTATATTTATAAATATTAGAAAATAACCCCGTAATACGGGTATATTTATCATTCGGAGAAGATAACCCCGTAATTTTGGGATATTTGTGAGTATGAGAAAGCAACAGCTTAAATGGATTAATTTTATAATATGAGAAGACAAGCCTGTAAAAGTGGTACATTTGTTAATATAAGAAAATAACCCCGTAAAACCTGTGTATTTATGAATCTGAGTAAACAACCCCGTAAAAGTAGTGTAATTGCTAGTATAAGAAAACAACCTCGTAGAACGGGTAAATTTTTTAATATGAGAAAAGAACTTCGTAAAAGGGATAAGTTTTTTAATATGTGAAAACCCCGTAGTACGGGAATTTTTATGAATCTGAAGAAATAACCCCGTAATTGTGGTATATTTGTGAATATGAGAAAACAACCCCTTAAATGGATTAATTTTATAATATAAGAAAACAACCCAGTAAAAGGGGTATATTTGTCGATTTAAGAAAATAACCGCGTAGAATGTCTATATTTATGAATTTGAGAAAATAACTCCATAATATGGTAAAGTTTTAATATGAGAAAATGACCCCGTAAAAGTGGTATATTTATCAATATGAGAAAATAACACCGTAAAACGTGTATATTTATGAATCTGAGAAAACAACCCCGTAAAAGTTGTGTAATTGGGAGTTTGGGAAAACAGCCTCATAGACGAGGTAAATTTTTTAATATGAGAAAACAACTACGTAAGAGGGGTATATTTATAAATATTAGAAAATAATCCCGTAATAGGGGGATATTTATCAATCGGAGAAAATAACCCCGTAATTTTGGCATATTTGTGACTGTGAGAAAACAACCCGTTAAACAGGTTAATTTTAGAATATGCAAGAACAACCCCGTAAAAGGGACATATTTGTCCATGTAGGAAAATAATCCCGAAAAATGTGTATATTTATAAATTTGATAAAACAATTCAATAATAGTGATAATAATTTAATATGAGAAAACGATCTCGTAAAAGTAGTATATTTATCAATATAAGAAAATAATCCCGTAAAACGTGTATATTTATGAATAAGAGAAAACAACCTAGTAAAAGTAGTGTGATTGCAAGTGTGAGAAAATAGCCTTATAGAAGGGGTAAATTTTTTAATATGAGAAAACAACCCTGTAATACGGGGATATATATCAATTGGAGAAAATAACCTCGTAATTTTGGTCTATTTGGGAGTATAAGAAAACAACCCCTTAAATGGGTTAATTTTGAAAATAGCCCCTTAGAAGGGGTATATTTATCGATATAAGAAAATAACTCCGTAAAACGTGTATATTTATGAATTTGATAAAACAACCCCATAATAGTGCTAATAATTTAATAAGAGCAAACGACCTCGTAAAAGTGCTATATTTATCAATATAAGAAAGAAAACCCCGTAAAACATGTGTATTTATGAATCTGAGAAAACAACCCCGTAAAAGTAGTATAATTAGGAGTCTGAGAAAACAGCCTCGTACAATGGGTAAATTTTTTAATATGAAAAAGCAGCCTCGTAGAAGAGGTAAATTTTTTAATAAGTGAAAACAACCCCATAATACAAGGATATTTATGAATAACCCCGTAACTTTGATATATTTGTGAGTACGAGAAAATAACCCCGTAACTTTGATATATTTGTGAGTACGAGAAAACAACCCCTTAAATCGGTTAATTTTATAATATGAAAAAACAACCCCATAAAAGGGGTATATTTGTAAATATAAGAAAATAACCCTATAAAACTTGTATAATTATGAATTGAGAAAACAATCCCATAATAGTGCTAATGATTTAATATGTGAAAACGACTCCGTAAAAGTGGTATATTTATCAATATAAGAAAATAACCTCGTAAAACGTGTATATTTATGAATCTCATAAAATAACCCCGTAAAAGTAGTGTAATTGCGAGTCTGAAAAAACATCCTCGTAGTGGGATAAGTTATTTAATATGAGAAAACAACCCCGTAATACGGGAATATTTATCAATCGGATAAAATAACCCCGTAATTTTGGTATATTTGTGAGTATGAGAAAACAACCCCTTAAATGGGTAAATTTTATAATATGAGAAAATAACCCCGCAAAAGGGGTATATTTGTCGAAATAAGTAAATGACTCCGTAAAATGTGTATATTTATGAATTTGATAAAACAATCCCATTATAGTGCTAATAATTTAATATGAAAAAATAACCCCCTAAAAGTGCTATTTATCAATATAAAAAAATAACATTGTAAAACGTTTATATTTATTAATTTCATAAAACAACCCCGTAAAAGTAGTGTAATTACGAGTTTGAGGAAACATCCTCGTAGAAGGGGTAAATTCATTAATATGAGAAAATAACCCCATGACAGGGGTATCTTTATAAATACTAGAAAACAACCCCGTAGTATGAGAATATTTATCAATCGGAGAAAATAACCTTGTCATTTTGGTATATTTGTGAGTATGAGAAAACAACCCCTTAAATGAGTTAATTTTATAATATGAGAAAACAATCTCGTAAAAGGGGTATATTTGTCAATATAAGAAAATAACGCCGTAAAACGTATGCATTTATGAATCTGAGAAAACAACCCCATAAAAGTAGTGTAATTGCGAGTTTAAGAAAACAGCCTCTTAGAATGGATAAATTTTTTAATATGAGAAAACAACCCCATAAGAGGGGTGTATTTATAGATATTAGAAAACAATCCCGTAATATGAGGATATTTATTAATCGGACAAAAGAACCCTGTAATTTTGTTATATTTGTGATTGTGAGAAAACAACCCTTAAATGGGTTAATTTTAGAATATGAGAAAACAACCCTCGTAAAAGGGGTATCTTTGTCAATATAAGAAAATAATCCCTGTAAAACGTGTATATTTATGAATGTGAGAAAATGACACAATAATAGTGCTAATAATTTAATATGAGAAAACGACTTCGTAAAAGTGGTATATTTATCAATATAAGAAAATAACCCTATAAAACATGTATACTTATGAATCTGAGAGAACAACCCCGTAAAAGTAGTGTAATTGCGAGTCTAAGAGAACAATATCATAGAAGGGGTAAATTTTTTAATATGTAATCGGTATATTTATCAATCGAAGAAAATAACCTCGTTATTTTGGTATATTTGTGAGTATGAAAAAACGCCTTAAATGGGTTAGTTTTATAATATGAGAAAACAACCCCGTAAGAGGGTATTTTATAAATATAAGAAAATAACTCGTAAAACGTGTATATTTATGAATTGGAGAAAATCACTCCATAATAGTGGTAATAATTTAATATGAGAAAATAACCCCGTAAATGTGTTATATTTATCAATATAAGAAAAGAACTCCGTAAAACGTGTAGATTTATGAATCTAATAAAACAACCCCGTAAAAGTAGTGTAATTGTGAGTCTGAGAAAACAGCCTCGTAGAAGGGGTAAATTTTCTAATATGAGAAAACAACACCGTAAGATGGATATATTACTAAAAATTTAAAAACAACCCCATGTCGGGGATATTTATGAATCGGAGAAAATAACCAGGTAAATTTGGTATATTTGTGAGTATGAGAAAACAACCCCGTAAATGGGTTAATTTTAGAATATGAGAAAACAACCCGTAAAAGGGGCATATTTGGCCATATAAGAAAATAATCTCGTAAAACGTTCATATTTATGAATTTGACAAAATAACCCCATAATAGTGCTAATAATTTAATATGAAAAAATAACCCTGTAAAAGAGGTATATTTATCAATATAAGAAAATAACACCGTAAAACGTGTATATTTATGAATCTGAGAAAACAATCTCATAAAAATAGTGTAATTGCGAGTCTGAGGAAACAGCCTCGTAGAAGGGGTAATTTTTTTAATATGAGAAAATAACCCATAAGAGGGTATAATTATAAATATTAGAAAATAATCCCATAATACGGGGATATTTATCAATCGAAGAAAGTAATTCCGTAACTTTGGTATATTTGTGAGTATGAGAAAACAACCCTTTAAATGGGTTAATTTTATAAGATGAGAAAACAACCCCGTAAAACATGTATATTCATGAATCTTAGAAAATAACCCCGTAAAAGTAGTGTAATTGTGAGTATGAGAAAACAACATCGTAGAAGGGGTAAATTTTTTAATATGAGAAACCAACCTTGTAATACGGCAATATTATCAGTCGGAGAAAATAACCCCGTAATTTTAGTATATTTGTGAGTATGAGAAAACAACCTCTTAAATGGATTAATTTTATAATATGAGAAAACAACCCGGTAAAAGTAGTATATTCATCAATATAAGAAAATAACCTCATCAAACATGTATATGTATGAATTTGAGAAAACAACACCATAATAGTGATAATAATTTAATATGAGAAAACGACCCCGTAAAAGTGGTATATTTATCAATATAAGAGAATAACCTCGTAAAACATATATATTTATGAATCTGTGAAAACAACCCCGTAAAAGTAGTGTAATTGCGAATCTAAGAGAACAACATCGTAGAACGGGTAAATTTTCTAATATGTTAAAATAACCCCATAATATAGTAATTTTGTTATATTTGTGAGTATGAGAAAACAATGCCTTAAATGGATTAATTTTATAATATGAGAAAATAACCCCGTAAGAGGTGTATATTTGTCAATATAAGAAAATAACTCACTAAAACATATATATTTATGAATTTGAGAAAACAAGCCCATAATAGTGCTAATAATTTAATATGAGAAAACGACCATGTAAAAATGGTATATATATTAATATAAGAAAATAACTCCGTAAAACGTGCATATTTATAAATCTCAGAAAACAACTCCATAAAAGTAGTGTAAATGCGAGTTTAAGAAAACAACCTCGTATAAGGGGTAAATCTTTTAATATGAGAAAACAACCCGATAAAAGGGGTATATTTATAAATATATGAAAACAAGCCCATAATACGGGAATATTTATCAATCAGAGAAAATAACCTCGTAAATTTGGTATATTTGTGAGTATGAGAAAAGAACCCCTTAAATGTGTTAATTTATAATAAGAGAAAACAATCCCGTAAAAAGGGTATATTTGTAGATATAAGAAAATAACTTCGTAAAACATGTATATTTATGTATTTGAAAAAATAATCCCATAATAGTGCTAATAATTTAATATGAAAAAACAACCGTGTAAAATGGTATATTTATCAATATAAGAAAATAACCACGTAAAACTTCTAAATTTATGAATATGAAAAAGCAACCCCGTAAAAGTAGCGTAAAAACGAGTCTAAGAAAACAGCCTCGTAGAAGCTGTAAATTTTTTAATATGAGAAAACAACCTCGTAGAAGGGGTGGATTTTTTAATATATGAAAACAACCCCGTAATACGGGGATATTTATGAATCTGAGCAAATAACCCCGTAATTGTAGTATATTTGTGTGCATGAGAAAACAACGCCTTAAATGAGTTAATTTTATAATATGAGAACACAACTCAATAAAAGGCATATATTTGTCAATATAAGAAAATATTTCCGTAAAACGTTATATTTATAAATTTGAGAAAACAACCCCATAATACTGCTAATAATTTAATATGAGAAAACGACCCCGTAAAAGTGGTATATTTATCAATGTAAGAAAACAACCCCCTAAAACATATATATTTATGAATATGAGAAAACAACCCTCTAAAAATAGTGTAATTGCATGTGTGAGAAAACAACCTCGTAGAAGGGGTAAATTCTTTAATATGAGAAAACAACCGCGTTAGAGGGGTGTATATATATATATGATATGGAACATCCATGAATAAGCTTGAGAACCTGATAAGCATCATACTACACATGTTTTCATGCCCGATTGTTTACATTTTTATGCATGATTATCCCGTTTTATGCTAGAATCACCTGTCTTTTGTTTCCTTTCTCATTTCAGGTCATTTTTGAAGGACACCATCAATAATCGAGGGAAATACGTGTGATTACGGACCAAAATCCATCAAATTGGGTGAGAACTAGCACCCCGAGGGTTGAGCACGGCTGGACTCGGCCGTCTTTGAATTCAGAGGCTATCCCCAATTGTGCCATTTCGGCATGACTTGGTAGCCACCACGGCCTCCGGCCGACTGTGGTGGCTCGGCCGCAAGCAGGCACGGCTTGGAAGGAGTCGGCCTCGCGGACTCCACAGTTGACCTTGCACGGACTCCGGCCGTCTTTGAATCATCAAACTGGACTCGGCCATCTTTGAATCAACTATATAAGCAATTTTGAGTTCTTTTGGAGGGGAGACGATTTTTGGACTCAATTCTAAGACACACACTTAATCAATTGTTTTCCTATACCTCAATTGTAGACCTTGAGAGATAAAAAATTCATCAATTGAAGGAGGGATTTCACTTGTTCCAACATCGAATTGAAGATCAAGACAAACTTTGGGAGCATTCAAGAGGCAACTAGGGTTTGAGATTTCGAATTTGCAATTTTAGGGTTTCTCATTTAGCTTGAAAGAGAAGGGTGTACATGCCTTTAATTTGTTTTTCCTTATTTTGTTCCCTAATTGCTTTAACCATGAACATGAGTAGCTAGATCTTTTGAATCCATTAGGGTTCACCTTTGTTGATGGATTATGCTTAATTGTTAGTTTTTATAATTGTCATTCTTGCAATCTTCTTGCTATTCGGTAATAAAAGTTTGATTCGGTTAATTTGAGACGTTGGATTAATTGTTTATTAGGTTGTTTCTTGACATTGAGAAATGCTTGTTACAACTGGACATTGAATAGTAAGGACCGGTAGTTAAACTTAGAGATAAGGTTGATTTACTCATTTGGATTAAGAACTAATAACTCTTAATAGTTTTAAATCATACTTAATGCTAATCTGTAGTAATCCGATAGGAAGAGATTCCATTAGGTTAGTACAGGTTTAGGAATCCGATAGCTCGAGAGGCAGGATTCAATTCGAGGATTTAAACGCGGGTAAGCAAGATCGGCAATCCATAAAATCCATCTTTAGAATTCCATCACTTAGGCTCCCTTTTGGGTTTGTTTCTCTCTTTGCAATTGTCTTTTGATTGTTCGTTGTCCTTCATTTACTTAATTGCACTCATAATCATTAGCTGGTATGTTAGAAGTTTCACACCCTATTTCAGACTAGATAACATAGCAAGCAGTAGTAATTCTAGGTTCACCCGATCTCCAGGGATACGACCTTGATACTCACTAGTGCTAGGCTGCATCGGTAGGTTCACTGCCTTAGGTGTAGGTTGCATAAAGAGCCCATCAAGTTTTTGGCGTTGTTGCCGGGGAAACACAGTAACGGTGAACTAGAGTGAATTCGTTGTCCTTCATTTACTTAATTGCACTCATAATCATTAGCTGGTATGTTAGAAGTTTCACACCCTATTTCAGACTAGATAACATAGCAAGCAGTAGTAATTCTAGGTTCACCCGATCTCCAGGGATCGACCTTGATACTCACTAGTGCTAGGCTGCATCGGTAGGTTCAACGCCTTAGGTGTAGGTTGCATAAAGAGCCCATCAAGTTTTTGGCGCCCGTTCTTGCAAGTGATGTGGTGAACTAGAGTGAATTGTTTTTGTGTTAAATTAGTCATTATTTGTTTATTAATTTATTCTTTATTTATTTATTTATTTATTATTTATTATTATATTGTTTTTGTTGATTGGTGGTTGTGTGGACTTTCGGTTTCGGGTAGTTTATGACCGGGAGCTCAAACTCGAATCTTATAGAGCCTCTATCGATCGGGCGATCCCTCGGACTCTTAAGGAAGAGGTTGCAATTAGAAGAGGAGGAGATTGAGGTTGAGGTACTGTGGATAGACTAGACACGATGGAAAACCATAACCCCCGAGGCCAATGACGATCGGGGAGGACGATGTCGAGTTTGCTCGACCATCTTTAGATGGGACGGCAGCGAGTATAGTCGGTCTTCTTTATGGCGGCCAATAATTTTGAGATAAAGGCCAATGTTATCCAGATGATCCAGCAAAGCATGCAATTTGGAGGATTGCCCAGCGAGGATCCCAATGCACATATCTCTAACTTTTTAGAGATTTGTGACACATTCAAGATAAATGGAACAACTGATGATGCCATTCGGCTGAGATTATTTCCATTTTCCTTGAGGGACAGAGCAAAGAGATGGCTGCAATCTCTTCCACAACAAACAATTACTACTTGGAGGGCGTTGGCTGAAAAAATTTTATATAAGTATTTTCCTCCCGATAAAACTGCTAAACTTAGAAATGACATATCTTCTTTTGTGTAGTTTGATGATGAAAGCATGTACGATGCATGGGAGAGGTTTAAAGATCTTTTGAGATGTTGCCCACATCACGGATTGCCAGTGTGGATGCAGGTTCAGACCTTCTACAGCGGGTTGAACCTTGCAACGAGGCGAGATGGTGGATCTTTCGCGGCAGGGAGGGGCGCTAAACAATAAGGCGGCCGGCGGGCTCGAACTTGATAGAGGAAATGGCCATGAACAACTATCGTTGGCAATCCTCTAGGAGCCGACCAAGAAGGCAGGGAGTGGTCAACCAAGTAGACTCTGTGACCTTAGCGGCTCAAGTGGAGCTTCTAGCCAAGAAGATCGACCAACTCTGAATCTTGGGTTCATGCGGCCGAACATTGGGCTGCGAGTTTTATGGTGGCCCGCATTACGGTCACGAATTGTACTGCGGGAGGTATGTTTGCTTCATCCTCTACTACTTTTCCATCTAATTCGCTATGTCTTATGATGTTGAGCGGGTTGATTATATGGGGAATGCCCAAGGCGGTGAGAGCGATCCTTACGACAATACATACAACCACGGGTGGCGCAATCATCCCAACTTGATTGGAGGAACAATAACACTCAGGGTCCACTTGGTTTTCGGAGACTTCATCGTGGCAACATTGACTAGGCACACTGAGCTCCTCCTCTACCGGAAAAGAAGTCAAATTTAGAGGAGCTTATGATGAAGTTTGTAGCGTCTACGGAGATGAGGTTCCAGCAAACTGATAGTGCACTTAGGAACCGGCAGGCCTCGATTCGAACTTGGAGACCCAGTTGGCCAAATCCTACAAGATGTTGTCCGAAGGCGGCAAGGAGCGCTCCAAGCACCACCGAGTCTAACTTGAGGGGAGCACGTGAGCGCCATCACTTTGCATTCAAGTAAGTTAGTTTGAGCTCCTTCTAAGCCCTGTTTTTATGGCGCCACTATTGATGTGCGAGGTTAAGGCAAGCGGTAAGGTTAGGGAACCAATTCCGGTCAAGGAATATCAACCTAAGATTCCTTATCCTGCTAGAGCTAAACAAGCGAGGCGAAAGAGCGATTCGATAAGTTTTAGATATTTTAGACAACTGCATATTAACTTGCCTTTTATTGATGCATTGGAGCTGATCTTAGAAGTATGCTAAGTTATTAAAGGACATACTTAGCAAAAAAGGAAGTTGGAGGAGGTCGCCTATGTTCGACAATGAGGAGTGCTCGGTGTTTGAGCAAGTTGCCAGAGAAATGTCACGATCCAGGGAGTTTCACTATTCCCTGCACTTTAGGTAATTTATGTGTTGATGATACATTAGCTGATTTGGGGGCTAGCATAAATGTCATGCCCACTAGTTTGTTCAATAAGCTAGGTTTGGGGGAGGCAAAATCTACTAGGATGTGCATTCAATTAGCTGACCGTTCTGTTAAGCTTCCTAGGGGAATTGTGGAAAATGTGCTAGTTAAGGTAGATAAGTTCATGTCACGACCCACTTTAGGGGCCCGTGATCGGCACTAGGGAATGGGTAGGCTTAAGGCCACCGAAACCCGTAGTAAGCCTTACCAACCCGCAAATCCATATATACAATTAACCAAATATAAAGTAGTCATAATTGTCTTGCATAATAAATCATCATACTACCAACAGGAGTCAGAATAGTTATATAAATTTTAAAATTTCCTACTACGGATACTCTAGAGTAAAAATGACAAGTATAGAAGTACAAGATAATTACAAAAGTCCGAAGAAGAAGAAGTCAGACTGTCGAATGTGCGATGGCGAAGGTCTTTAACTATCACCTGAAAAAATTACAAGCGGGGTATGGGTCTTGAGAGTGAGTCAAAATCAAATAATCTAAGGACTATTGCAACCTTCACATGATATATTAATTATTCAGAACAATATACCAATTTCTGAATATAATTACAATCATAATATATAATCATACACCATAATAATAAAATGATAAAAGAAGAGAGTGTAAATAAATAAAGACATTTTTACTTTCACGGGACGTGTAGCTAAGTAGAACCCTAACCCCAAATTCTATGACCATTTTGGCTCTCTTAATCCAAATAAGGTGGCACCCCGAGAGCAATGCTCGACCGGGGACCTTACCTCCAGTCCGGTCACTTAAGTATCAAATAAGAAATCTAGTAGCCATTCGGCTCTCTTAATCCAATAAGGTAGGCAAGGCAATGCTCGACCGGGGACCTTACCTCCGATCTGGTCACTTAAGTATCCAAATAAGCCCGTACAGAGCAATGCTCGACCGGGGACCTTACCTCCGACAATTTACACAAATCAGCCCAGAGCCATGCTCGACCAGGGCAAACCAATAAAAATCGATTACATGTCCATGATCATTCGGTCGCGCGATCTGATGTAACCCATCAGGTGGCATGTTCTACAAGCCACATTTCCCAATTCGCAATCATCACATATAATAAATATCATTATCTGATGAACTCATCCAACACATATCGAAATAAAGATTAAAGATTTAAGATAAAACAACGTGCAATTTGTGAGGGGAAAAATAATAACGTTTGTCTTATTATAACATACTAATAATAATATTTATATTATTTCAAATATTAATAATCATGTGAAATCATTTATTTTGCGATACTAATAATCATATTAAGCACAAATTCTAAATAGCATATTAAAATCAGACTAGCAATAGCGCAAAGATTAAATGACTTTAACTCACAGATTTGATGCGTTCCACAGTCCGCTCCTACGCCTCGGGTGGAGCTGGCGGGAAGGCTGAATCATCTAATAACAAAAGACATACAATTAATAGACATTCGAAAATTCTTCCTAAACTTAGACCCTAAGGTCATTTGCTAGAATTTAATTGGACTCGAGGAATCTGTAGAAGTTTGTGAACCTCCCTAAATTTCGGATATTTACCCCCCGTAAAAGCGGGTCCAGGACTGCCAAAACATATCAAACATGCTTTGGAATTTAATAACGGGGCAAGACCACAGAGCTGTATTAATATTTTCCGACTCCAAAACACCACAATCCAAACAATTTAATTTGATTTATTTTTAAACTACCCAACACAAGCAATTAATAGCCACAATAACTTTCTAATATTATAACAAAATTTTCAGAGTCTAAAATAAAATTATACCGAGTTAAAAATTAAAATATTTCACGCGTCCAGGAAAACACTGGGGTCGAGGCCGGTCCTTAGCAGTGTCGAATTCGAATCCGGGCGCCTGTGAAGCTCAAGTTGCGAGGAGTCCAGTACAAGAGTTTTGGCCGGGAAAGTGGCCGGGAAGGTGGCGGATCGGGGCTAGAAAGTCGCTGCTCACGCGACACTTCCCATGGCTACCGGCAAGGATTTTCCGACGAAGGAGGGTGGCTTCCGGGGTTTTCAGGGGTGGGGAGTCCGATCCCGGCGTCTGATCGCCGAAAACAAGCCGGCAAGAGGCCGAGCAGCGAAGGCTCCCTACCCCGTCGGCGATGGCGGAGAGGAGGCAGGCGATAAGCGGCTGGCGGCTTCGCGGCGGCGGAAGCGTGAGGCAACGGTGGGCTGCCGGGAGGGAGAAGGAAAAGAGGAGAAGGAGAGGGAAGGGGAGGAAAGAGAGAGGGAGGAGAAAAATGATTTTTGTATATATAAATATTTAGTAAGGGTATTACATTCTACCCCCTTAGAAAAAAAATTCGACCTCGAATTTTAAACCATAGCCCACTTAGGATTGAAATAAATGAGGGTAGAGACTTCTCATTTCACCTTTCGATTTCCAGGTACACTCTTCAGACAAATGATTCCGCCACAAAACTTTGACCATCGGAATAATTTTAGAGCGCAGCTGGCGAACTTGAGTATCCACGATCCTGACTGGCTGCTCCTCGTAAGTCAAATCTTCACCAACTTCCACATTTTGTGGTTGTAACACATGCGAAGGGTCTGAAATATACTTTCTTAACATCGATATGTGGAATACCGGATGCACATGCGAGAAGTTCGCCGGTAAGTCCAGCTTGTATGCCACATCTCCAATTCTGTCAATAACCTCAAAGGGTCCCACATAACGAGGTGCCAATTTGCCCTTCTTGCCGAACCGCAACACACCACGCATAGGAGACACCTTCAAGAATACATATTCCCCAACACTGAATTCCACGTGCTTCCGCTTTGGATCCGCATAACTTTCCGCCTACTAAAAGTCATCTTGGTCGCTCATGAATAGCGGAATCTTTTAAAGTGATCTGAACCAATTATGATCCTGCTAACTTCCGTTCACCAACTTCTTCCCAACATACGGGGGATCTACACTTCCGACCATACAAGGCCTCGAAAGGTGACATTTTGATACTTGCATGATAGCTGTTATTATACGCAAATTCGACCAACGGTAGATACCAATCCCATTGACCACCAAAGTCTATCACGCACATCCGAAGCATATCCTCTAAGGTCTGAATAGTCCTTTCTGATTGTCCGTCCGTTTGAGAATGGAAGGCCGTACTGAAGTCCAACCTGGTACCAAGTTCCTCTTGTAACTTTTTCCAAAACCTTGAAGTAAATTCATTTGGACCTATAGAAGCGGGACGAAGTGACAATCCTTTCCGGATACACTCTTGCATACTTAGCTCTGAGTAGGTAGTCTTTCATAAGAAAATCGCTGACTTAGTCAATCGATCCACAATTACCCAGATGGAGTCATAACCAGCAAAAGTCTTAGGTAAACCTGATACAAAATCCATAGTAATCCTTTCCCATTTCCACTTTGGTATAGGAAGCGGTGCGATAAACCGGGCGGCCGATGCTCTAATTTAACTGTTGACACGTCGGACATTTGGAGACAAACTCGCTACATCTCTCTTTATCCCGCTCCACCAATAATTTCCTTTCAAATCATGGTACATCTTTGTGGAGCCCGGGATGCCTGTTGTAAGTTATACGGTGAGCTTCTTCTAAAATCTCCTTCCGAGATTATCCACATCGGGAACACACGGCCTAGAGCCCATCATGAGGGTGCCATCATCATTTATAACAAAGTTATTAGCTCGACCCTGCGCACATCTTCCAAGATTTTACGCAGCTGTGGGTCCCGATTTTGAGCCATCGATTATCCACGGACCTAATCCGGAAATGTGCTAATAATGCACCCGATTCTAATATCTCCACTGTAACCCTTGATCATACAGTTCATGCAACTCTCTAACCGAGCGGTCTCTTCTACAACTGACATGAGCAAGACTACCTCTGAGCTTCTGCTCAAAGCATCGGCCCACAACATTCGCATTACGGGTGGTAGAGAATATTACAATCATAGTCCTTGGAAGCTCTAACCACCTTCTACGCCTCGGGTTCAAATCATACGTTGAAAATATACTTTAAGCTTTTATGATCCGTATAAATCTACTTACGTCTCTCCATGAGATAATGCCTCCAAATCTTTAATGCAAAAATTACTGTTGCCATCTCCAAATCGTGGGTCGGGTAATTTTGTTCATGCTTCTTCAATTGCATAGGCATAAGCTATTACCTTTCCATTTTGCATCGAACACAACCCAAACCCACTCTAGAAGCGTCATGATACACCGTGAATCCACCAGTCCCAGAAGGTAAGGTCAACACCGGAGCTGAAGTCAAACAGTCCTTCAACTTTTGAAAGCTTCTCTCACACGCGTCAGTCCATTGAAACCTGACATTTTTCTGAGTCAACTTAGTCAAAGGCGCTGCTATCCTCGAAAAGTCTTGCACAAATCGACGGTAGTAGCTTGCCAACCCTAGAAAGCTACGTACTTCAGTCACTGAAGTTGGCCTCTGCCAATCAGTCACTGCCTCCACTTTCTTAGGGTCCACCTGAATACCCTCTTTAGACACTATGTGCCCCAGAAAAGCAACGCTTTCCAACCAGAACTCGCACTTGGAGAACTTAGCGTACAATTGATGTTCCCTCAAAGTTTGAAGTACTATCCTCAAGTGCCACGCGTGCTCCTCTTCGCTTTTGGAATAAACCAAGATATCATCAATGAATACAATGACAAAATGATCCAAAAATTCCTTGAACACTCGATTCATCAAATCCATGAAAGTCGCAGGTGCATTAGTGAGTCCAAACGACATCACTAGAAACTCATAATGCCCAAAACGCGTCCTGAACGCCGTCTTTGGCACGTCTTCACCACGGATCCTCAACTGGTGATACCCCAATCGCAAATCAATCTTGGAGAAATACACAGCTCCCTGAAGCTGATCGAATAGGTCATCGATGTGAGGAAGCGGATACCGGTTATGAATCGTTGCCTTAATTAGTTGCCGGTAATCGATGCAAAGACGCAAGGTACCATCCTTCTTTACGAACAGAACAGGAGCACCCCAAGGAGACGTACTAGGTATAATGAAACCCTTATCTAGGAGGTCTTGCAACTGCTCCTTTAGCTCTTTTAACTCGGCCGGTGCCATTCGATGGGGGCGGCAAAGAAATAGGTGTTGTGCGGTATCACGTCGATCTGAATTCTATCTCTCTATTGGGGCGGCAATCCGGTGGTTCTTACGGAAACACATCGGAAACTCGCGAACCACCGGAGCGTCTTGACGCAACCTTTCCTTGCAGAGGTATCCCTAACCAAAGCCAAATATCCACGACATCCACGGCGAAGCATCCGCCTAGCTCGACCACGAGGTTTGAGGAGAAGGTATCGCTCACCTTTAAAATAGAACTTTGAGTCTCCAGGAATTCGAAAGTCACTTGTTTCTCCTGCGATCCAACATGGCGAAATGCATAGCTAACCAATCCATTCCCAATATCACATCAAAATCCATTACATCTAAAAGAATTAGGTCGGCAACCAAATCTCATCCCTTAACAAACACCGGACACGGCGGATACGACATCGATCTCTAAGGCCTTACTTAGCAGTAGTGGCCAGGCATTGGAATTAGAAGCCTAGCAATTTGGACATCCAATCTTAAGGCAAAACTAGGTGATACGAAGAATGGGTAGCCCCAGGGTCTAACAAAACTCTAGCCTCGGAATGACAAACAAGAATAGTACACGACACCCACGGCATTTGAGGCTCACGCATCTTGAGGAGTAAGGGTAAACACTCTAGCTTGCCCCGACTGTTGTTGAGACCACAGAGCTCGACCTTGAACCGCCCCAGACCGGCCTCCGAAGATCTACCTCCAAAACTACGACCCTGGCCAACAAACCGAGATCCATCTTGAAAATGTCCGGGGTTGCGGGAAAAGCTGGTCGGGTCGCACTAGCAGACGAGCCTTGTGGAAAAGTCGGTGAAATAGCAAGGACACTCTCGAGCCATATGTCCCATCTCACCACACCTAAAACAGGCTCCACTGGATGTTAGGCACGGTCCACGATGTGACACCGCCACACATCCCGACAAGTCTTGGCCCAGACTAGGCTAGCATGCTTTGAACTCGCCCACTACCACTGAAGCCACGACCGGTCAGATCCTCGGCTACTCCTCCGATTCGCCTACCCTTTCTGTGGATGCGGTGACTTCTCTGCGGCCTGCTGGTGGTACCTCCAGAGTAACTTCCACTACCATAGTCGGCACGGCAGTGCGCGCTGGTGACCCTCAACCTGGTTTTCTTCTTCCTACCATCGTCAGTCCCTTGACTAAACCCTCGTAGCATCATCTCCATCTGCCTCGCCATGTCAGTAACTTCTAGAAAGCTGCTCCTCCTAGATTGAACCAAAGAAACAAACTCGGGCCGAGCCACTGAAATGTATTCTTTGTTCTTACGCTCCTCGGTCCCCGCGGCATAAGGTGCATACCTACTCGGTGAACAAATTGCACGGTGTATTCGGCCACGGATGATTCTCCCTTAACTAACCTTTCAAACCTCTCCACGTACTCCTGCCTTACCTTTGAAAGGGATGAAGTACTCTTGAATCATCTCTGAATTGCCTCCACGACAACCCATCCGGAAAGGGCGGATATAATCCTACGAACCTTTGGGATGCTATTCCCTTCAAGGAAAACCCGGCCATCTCGATGGTCCTCCTGTCGAGCGGTGCAAATCAAACGCCCTCTTTCAACCTCATCCAAAAAGTCCAGGAGGGTCTCCATTTGTCCCATCAAACTCCACAGTCTTAACTTGGTATACTTAGACATAGGGACATCGTCCGGATTCACGATCTGGGACCCACTAGTACGACTTCACACCTGGCGGCACTGCTCTGCTGGAAGACTAACAAGCGCTCTAAGGCCCTCTGCATCCCAATCATCTGAACACAAAAGCCTCCACTTGGAATTTCTGACACCATGTACCTCCGAGCCTCGCCACGATCTGGTTGAGGCTGCTTGCTCGAGGCCTACCTCACCTTCTGGTACCATGGGCTGGGTCCGGAGGAGCCGTCTGAGCAGAAAACTCATCTTCGCCTTCCTGGGCCGATGCTGCAGCTGCAGTCGCTTGGGTTCTCGGCATTGGCAAGAGCTGAAAATGAACAACAAGTTATTAACCTAACAGACTCTCTAACGTATAGCGCAGATACTAGAATCAACGAAACATGCAAGGACAGACTCAATTTTTCCTAGTTCCATGATGGTTTAGAAAGCTAACCAAGGTCGAAGGAAAAACTAAATCTAAGCTCTGATACCAACTTTGTCACGACCCACTTTGGGGGCCCGTGACCGGCACTAGGGAATGGGTAGGCTTAAGGCCACCGAAACCCGTAGTAAGCCTTACCAACCCGCAAATCCATATATACAATTAACCAAATATAAAGTAGTCATAATTGTCTTGCATAATAAATCATCATACTACCAACAGGAGTCAGAATAGTTATATAAATTTTAAAATTTCCTACTGCGAATACTCTAGAGTAAAAATGACAAGTATAGAAGTACAAGATAATTACCAAAGTCCGAAGAAGAAGAAGTCAGACTGTCGAATGTGCGATGGCGAAGGTCTTTAACTATCACCTGAAAAAATTACAAGCGGGGTATGGGTCTAGAAAGTGAGTCAAAATCAAATAATCTAAGGACTATTGCAACCTTCACATGATATATTAATTATTCAGAATAATATACCAATTTCTGAATATAATTACAATCATAATATATAATCATACACCATAATAATAAAATGATAAAAGAAGAGAGTGTAAATAAATAAAGACATTTTTACTTTCACGGGACGTGTGGCTAAGTAGAACCCTAACCCCAAATTCTAACGACCATTTTGGCTCTGTTAATCCAAATAAGGTAGCCACGAGAGCAATGCTCGACCGAGGACTTACCTCGATCAGGTCACTTAAGTATCCAAATAAGAAATCTAGTAGCCATTCGGCTCTCTTAATCCAATAAGGTGGCCAGGAAAATGCTCGACCAGGGACCTTACCTCCAGTCTGGTCACTTAAGTATCCAAATAAGCCGGCGCCCCGAGAGCAATGCTCGACCAGAGACCTTACCTCCGGCAATTTACATAAATCAGCCCAGAGAGCCATGCTCGACCAGGGCAAACCCATAAAAATCTGATTACATGTCCATGATCATTCTGCAGTGCGCGCGGTCTGATGTAACCCATCAGGTGGCATGTTCTACAAGCCACATTTCCCAATTCGCAATCATCACATATAATAAATATCATTATCTGATGAACTCATCCAACACATATCGAAATAAAGATTAAAGATTTAAGATAAAACAACGTGCAATTTGTGAGGGGAAAAATAATAACGTTTGTCTTATTATAACATACTAATAATAATATTTATATTATTTCAAATATTAATAATCATGTGAAATCATTTATTTTGCGATACTAATAATCATATTAAACACAAATTCTAAATAGCATATTAAAATCAGACTAGCAATAGCGCAAAGATTAAATGACTTTAACTCATGATTTGATGCGTTCCACGATCAGCTCCTCGCCTCGGGTGGAGCTGGCGGGAAGGATGAATCATCTAATAACAAAAGACATACAATTAATAGACATTCGAAAATTCTTCCTAAACTTAGACCCTAAGGTCGACTGCCTAGAATTTAATTGGACTCGAGGAATCTGCCGAAAGTTTGACAGAACCTCCCCTAAATTTCAGATATTTACCCCATAAAGCGGGTCCAGGGACCTGCCAAAAACATATCAAACATGCTAGAATTTAATAACGGGGCGGGCCACAAGAACTGCATTAATATTTTCCCGACTCCAAAACACCACAATCTAAACAATTTAATTTGATTTATTTTTAAACTACCCAACACAAGCAATTAATAGCCACAATAACTTTCTAATATTATAACAAAATTTTCAGAGTCTAAAATAAAATTATACTGAGTTAAAAATTGAAATATTTCACGCGTCCGGAAAACACTGGGGTCCGGAAGTCGGTCCTATGTCGAATTCGAATCCGGGCGCTTCAAGCTCAAGTTGCGAGGAGTCCAGAAGTACAAGAGTTTTGGCTGGAAAGTGGCCGGAAGGCGGCGGATCGGGGCCGGAAAGTCGCTGCTCACGCAACACTTCCCATGGCTGTCGGCAAGGATTTTCCGACGAAGGAGGGTGGCTTCCGGGGTTTTCGGGGGTGGGGAGTCCGATCCCGGCGTCTGATTGCCGAAAATAAGCCGGCAAGAGGCCGAACGGTGAAGACAGCTCCCTACCTTCGGCTAGCGTCGGCGGCGTGGAGGAAAGCCAGGCGATAATGCGGCGACTTAGCGGCTCGCGATGAAAGCGTGGCCTTAGCGGTGGGCTGGGAGGAGAAGGAAAAAGAGGAGAAGGAGAGGGGAAGGGGAGGGAAAAGAGAGAGAGGGAGGAGAAAAATGATTTTTGTATATATAAATATTTAGTAAGGGTGTTACAGTTCATATTCCCTGTGGACTTTGTGGCTTTGGATATGGACAATGAGCATGGTGTACCATTAATTTTGGGGAGACCTTTCCTTGCCACAGCTAGAGCTAAAATAGACGTATTTGAGGGGAAGTTAGAACTTAATGTAGGGGACGATGTCACTTTTAGTTTACCCTCATTTGATAGTTCTTCCACCGACCACGTTCATGCCATTTGTTGTATTGATGGAATTGATCTTGCATGTAATACACAACCACAAGATGTACAAATGGATGATGCTATACATGTTTCTTCCCCTACTAGTATGTGTTATTCATCTGAAAAAAATAACTTGTATCAATATGAGACTTTGTGTTGTGATAGACCCGAGAAGGGTAGTTGCAAGTTTGTTTTTGACAGGTCACTTAGCCGGAATTCGGAGTGGATGAATGGACATCCCAAATCGGTTCAGAGAGCACCTCCTTGGTCATCTACTGCACACATCGGACCTTTTCATTGCGCTTATATGCCTCGAGCCCCAACTTACATTGAGCCTACCTTCTTAATTTGCCCGCGATGCAGGAATGCTGATCTAGAGTCCAGCTAGATGACTCGAACAAAAAGAAGCGCCTTCGGGAGGCATTCTCGAATCTATTTTTGCTTTCTGAATTTTTGGACATTTTTCATTTTATTTTATGTAGTCATTTGCAGTTAGATATTTCAATCTGTTTTTAGTAAGTTTGATTTTGAGGAGATGCTATCTTATTGAACCTTTTACTAGATGTTGCTTGGAATGTGTTTATTCTTGAATTTTGCAGGAGTTAGCCTACTTGATGCTCGTACGTAATTTTGAGGACTAACATATTTTGAAGTGTTAAAGTACACATCAAGGGCAGTATCTAGTAGACTTTCTAGTTTTTATCTCTTTTTGTCGTCTTGTTTTTCTCTTAGTTTTCTAATTTCTTTTATGGACTCCCATAATTAGCTTCATTTTACGTATTTTATTCCTTTTATTTTAGAGTGCCTACCTTGTTCACACTGAGGACAATGTTTTTCACAAGTGTGGGGACCGTAGATTTGTGCAGGTACCGTAGATTTGTGCAGGTACCAATTTTATCTTTGCTGTTTTTATCTTATTTTAATATCCCTTATTGATTGAGTCCATTCATTATTACTGTCCTTATCTTGAGTTTTGTTTTAATCGAGTAGTTAATGGTTTTCTCCTTTGACTGGATTCCCTTATAGCTTTTATCGAACCTTGTTGGAAGAAGGCAAAGAACGAATCTCTTAATTACAATCCAGCCAGGTAAAACTGGTATTTTTCCTTAAATTCTTCCATTTTACTTTATCTTAGATATAGAACACTGTTAATATTGTTGCCTATTATTGTGATTGACTGTTTAAACTTTGGTTTGAGAATTCATGCAATTTTAACCCACTCAAATGGTGAGATTTTGAGCCAATTGGTGCATCACTATTATGCTCCCTTTTCTTTCATTAGTGAGCATTGTACAGAATCTCTGTTTCTAGAACTTGCTTTATGATATCTTTTGAGATTACATGAATTGTCAATAATCGTGAGATGATTTGGGCACTTAGGATTTACACAATTTGGCCAAAAAGCCTAACCCTGTTTTTCCCTTAGTGAACCAATTTTGAGCCTTAGCCTTTCCTTTTGTGATAATAATAACAGTGACACTCATTTTATCACTTCTATTCATTTGACCATTCTTTCTACCATTGTTGCTGGAAATTATGTAAGTTTATACTGCATTTTATTTTGGATCAATCTGCAATCATATATTTCACTAAGTTGCTAGATTTTTCATAGATGCTCCCTTCAATTGAAAAAAAAAAAAAGTTTTGATATTCAGTCTTATTGTATGTGTCAATAACCAACAACCCCTACATAAGCTGTTGTAATATATATACATAGTATATATATATTCAATAAAAAAAATAGTATTAATTTAGTTCATTTTGAGCATCATCTTATTTTTAGAGCAACTTAGTGTTCATTTTGGTACAACACTTGATCCTTCGTTACTTTCTTGCATTACTTGCTTAACTTCCAGCAACTTATAGCCTACTTTCCATATTTATACGTACCCTACCTTAACCCCATTACAACCTGGCTCAAGACCCTTTGATCATGATTATTGATTATTTCGTAGTAGTGGAGATTGGATCTATAAGCAAGCCTATGGTAAGCACTTTTTCTGTATTTTTGCGTTGAGAGCTTGGCGATCTTCTTTCACCTATATACACTTGTGTGTTTTGAGTGACATCTTGTGAGGCATGGTTCTCAATTTCTCAATTTAGATGGTTTATCATTTTAACTTTAGCAACTTTATTAAGTTTGTTCTCTCTCTTAAGGATTTAGTGATTTGGGGATTTTGGGAAAAATCATTATGGAGTTTTGAAATTTGTTTTGAGCTAACCTCCTGCATTGCATTGGATTGAGTTATTTGGTATCTGTTTGAGGAGTGAGTTGTTGATTGCTTGAGGACAAGCAAAAGTTTAAGTGTGGGGTAATTTGATAAGCATCATACTACACATGTTTTCATGCCCGATTGTTTACATTTTTATGCATGATTATCCCGTTTTATGCTAGAATCACCTGTCTTATGTTTCCTTTCTCGTTTCAGGTCATTTTCGAAGGACACCATCAATAATCGAGGGAAATACGTGTGATTACGGACCAAAATCCTTCAAATTGGGTGAGAACTAGCACCCCGAGGGTTGAGCACGGCTGGACTCGGCCGTGCTGAATTCAAGAGGCTATCCCCAATTGTGCCATTTCGGCCACGACTTGGTAGCCACCACGGCCTCCGGCCACGACTGTGGTGGCTCGGCCACCGGCTTGGGCATGGCTTGGAAAGAGTCGTATGGACTCCACAGATTCGACCTTTGCACGGACTCGTGCGTCTTTGAATCATCACAACTGGACTCCGGCCATGCTGAATCAACTATATAGGCAATTTTGAGTTCTTTTGGAGGGGAAACGATTTTTGGACTCAATTCCAAGACACACACTTAATCAATTATTTTTCTATACCTCAATTGTAGACCTTGAGAGATCAAAAATTCATCAATTGAAGGAGGGATTTCACTTGTTCCAACATCGAATTGAAGATCAAGACAAACTTTGGGAGCATTCAAGAGGCAACTAGGGTTTGAGATTTTGAATTTGCAATTTTAGGGTTTCTCATTCAGCTTGAAAGATAAGGGTGTACATGCCTTTAATTTGTTTTTCCTTATTTTGTTCCCTAATTGCTTTAACCATGAACATGAGTAGCTAGATCTTTTGAATCCATTAGGGTTCACCTTTGTTGATGGATTATGCTTAATTGTTAGTTTTTATAATTGTCATTCTTGCAATCTTCTTGCTATTCAGTAATAAAAGTTTGATTCAGTTAATTTGAGACGTTGGATTAATTGTTTATTAGGTTGTTTCTTGACATTGAGAAATGCTTGTTACAACTGGACATTGAATAGTAAGGACTGGTAGTTAAACTTAGAGATAAGGTTGATTTACTCGCCGGATTAAGAACTAATAACTCTTAATAGTTTTAAATCATACTTAATGCTAATCTGTAATAATCCGATAGGAAGAGATTCCATTAGGTTAGTGCAGGTTTAGGAATCTGGTAAGCTCGAGAGAGGAACCGGGATTCAATTCAGGATTTAGGCACGGGTAAGCAAGATCGGCAATCCATAAAATCCATCTTTAGAATTCCATCACTTAGGCTCCCTTTTGGGTTTGTTTCTCTATTTGCAATTGTCTTTTGATTGTTCGTTGTCCTTCATTTACTTAATTGCACTCATAACCATTAGCTGGTATGTTAGAACTTTCACACCCTATTTCAGACTAGATAACATAGCAAGCAGTAGTAATTCTAGGTTCACCCGATCTCTAGGGATACGACCTTGATACTCACTAGTGCTAGGATGCATCGGTAGGTTCACTGCCTTAGGTGTAGGTTGCATAAAGAGCCCATCAGAACCTCTTTTGAATTGCAGACCCACAACACATTAACATGAAAACCCCAAGAACCAATTCGGTTCAACCCCTAAGAAAGGTTAGAAGACAGATTTCTTAGAAAGATGATCAAGAATTAGAACATAAGGAAAACTAAGTCCCTTAAACCCTAATCCTAAACACGCCACAAGAATATATCAACTCCTTGATAAGTAAGTTTTGCATTCAAATAAGAACACAAGATACAAGCAATTTTGGCTTGAAAGGAAGTAAAAACTTTAATTAATCATAATGTGCCAAAGGCACACGAATTTTACATGTTTTAAAGAAATATCTAAAGTATTAGTAATAATAGAACTCTTACTTAACTAATAAGGATTTACATCTAATCTAGGATAAAGATAACCTTCCTAAGTATAAGAGATAACTTAAACAAAGTCCTAATTAGGTTAAAATACATTCGTGGCACCCAAAATAAGCCATAAAACCTTAATTTACATAAGTCATATAGATGGGCCTCATAACATAAGCCAAGTTAGGCCCAAAGTCTTCATATGCTCCAATTCAGCTTCTTTGGTCTTTTTAAGCCCAATTAAATTCATTCAAACCCAATAAACTGAATTAGATTAATGAGCCTTGGACTTAAATCCAATTCTTCAAGCCTTGATGTGTCCTTAGCCCAAATGTCTTGGATAAGCTCACTGACTTGCAATTTCAATCGAACTATGACTCCTAGTTGAATTAGAATTCCTTTGGTTGCTTGAACTCCTAATATCATCAAGATTCCTTATTGGATTAGAATTCTTTGAGCTAGTAGGATTTGCATCATCAAGACTCCTTGTTGGAGTAGGATTCGTTGTGCTAGTTTGATTCGTATTAATATAAATATTAGAAAATGACCTCGTAATATGGGGATATTTATCGATTGGAGAAAATAACCCCGTAATTATGGTGTATTTGTGAGTATGAGAAAACAACCTCTTAAACGGGTTAAATTTTATAATATGAGAAAACAACCCGTAAAAGGGGTATATTTATCCAAATAAGAAAATAACCGCGCAAAACATGTACATTTATGAATTTGAAAGAACAACCCCATAATAGTGCTAATAATTTAATATGAGAAAACGACCCCGTAAAAGTGGTATATTTATCAATATAAGAAAATAACCCTATAAAACATGTATATTTATGAATATGAGAAAACGACCTTGTTAAAGTAGTGTAATTGCGAGTCTAAAAAAACAGCCTTGTAGAAGGGGTAAATTTTTTAATATGTGAAAACATACAAGTAATACGGGGATATTTATAAATCTGAGGAAATAACCCTGTAATTGTGGTATATTTGTAAGTATGAGAAAACAATCTCGTAAAAGTAGTGTAATTGCGAGTTTGAGAAAACAGCCTCGTAGAAGGGGTAAACTTTTTAATATGAGAAAACAATCCCGTAAGAGGGGTATATTTATAAATATTAGAAAACAACCCCGTAATACGGGAATATTTATCAATCAGAGAAAATAACCACGTAAATTTGGTATATTTGTGAGTATGAGAAAACAACCCTTTAAATGGTTAATTTTAGAATATGAGAAAACAACCCCGTAAAAGGCGTATATTTGTCCATATAAGAAATTAATCCCGTAAAACGTGTATATTCATGAATTTGATATAACAACCCCATAATAGTGTTAATAATTTAATATGAGAAAACGACCTCGTAAAAGTGGTATATTTATCAATATAAGAAAATAATCCTGTAAAACGTGTATATTTATGAATATGAGAAAACAACCCCGTAAAAATAGTGTAATTGCGAGTCTAAGAGAACAACCTCTTAGAAAGGGTAAATTTTTTAATATGAGAAAACAACCCCATAATTCGGGGATATTTATCAATCTGAGAAAATAACCCCGTAATTTTTGTATATTTGTGAGTATGAGAAAACAACGCCTTAAATGGGTAAACTTTATAATATGAGAAAACAACCCTATAAAATGGGTATATTTGTCAATATAAGAAAATAACCCCGTAACACGTTTATATTTATGAATTTGAGAAACCAATCCCATAATAGTGCTAATAATTTAATATGAGAAAACGACCTCGTAAAAGTGGTATATTTATCAATATAATAAAATAACTCCGTAAAATATGTATATTTATAAATATGAGAAAACAACTCCAGAAAAGTAGTATAATTATGAGTCTAAGAAAACAGCCTCGTAGAAGGGGTAAATTTTTTAATATGAGAAAATAACCATGTAAGAGAGGTATATTTATAAATATTAGAAAACAACCCCTCAAATGGGTTAATTTTATAATATAAGAATACAACCCCGTAAAAGGGATATACTTGTCAATATAAGAAAATAATCCCGTAAAATGTGTATATTTATAAATTTTAGAAAACCACCCCATAATAGTGCTAATAATTTAATATGAGAAAACGATCCCGTAAAAAGGGTATATTTATCAATAAGAAAATAACCCCTAAAACGTGTATATTTATGAATCTGAGGAAACCCCGTAAAAGTAGTGTAAATGCATATTTGAGAAAACACTCTCGTAGAAGAGGTAAATTTTTTAATATGAGAAAACAATCGCATAAGAGGGGTATATTTATAAATATTAGAAAATGACCCTGTAATATAGGGATATTAATCAATCAGAGAAAATAACCCCGCAATTATGGTGTATTTGTGTGTATGGAAAAACAACCTCTTAAATGGGTTAATTTTATAATATGAGAAAACAACCCGTAAAAGGGATATATTTGTCAATGTAAAAAATAACCCTGAAAAACGTGTACATTTATGAATTTGAGAAAACAATCCCATAATAGTGCTAATAATTTAATATGAGAAAATGACCTCGTAAAAGTGGTATATTTATCAATATAAGAAATAACTCCGTAAAACGTGTATATTTATAAATCTAAGAAAACAACTCCGTAAAAGTAGTAGAATTGCAAGTCTAAGAAAACAGCACTGTAGAAGGGGTAAATTTTTTAGTATGAGAAAATAATCCCGTAAGAGGGTATATTTATAAATATTAGAAAATAACCCTATAATACGGGGATATTTATCAATCGAAGAAAATAACCCCGTAATTTTGGTATATTTGTGAGTATGAGAAAACAATCCCTTAAATGGGTTAATTTTATAATATGAAAAAATGTCACGACCCGATCTGTGGGCGTGTGACCTGTACTAGGGAATGGGTAGGCGTAAGGCCACCAAATCCTATAGTAAGCCTGACCATTCACTAACTCAATCAAACTGCAACTCGGACTCTAACCATTAGCACATTTCCACAATAAACCTTTTGTAACACCCCCATCACATGCTAACCAATAAACATTAGCTAGGAAGCATACAAGCGTCGTAGAATATATACTACAGGTAGATAGGTCAATATGTAGGTTGTTAAGAATCCAGACACAAGGTTATTAACATATAAACATATGATTATACTTAAACATCATTTAACAAGTATTACAAACATCTTCTTATGCCTTATAAGGCATACTTCCATATATATCACATAATTGCATACAAAAATGCATCAGGAGGAGACTTCACAAAACTGGCCCAACTTGACAGAACTACTAAAAGCTAGACTTCACATACAACCAACGGATGCACTACTATTTACAAACCTGAAAAGAAAAATTTTGGAGAGGGGTGAGCCTCCAGCTCAGTAAATAAAAAATCAACATAATCTATATCACATACACTTAATACAATTTCCACCCAATCACATAACTTTCCATGATATTCATAGTTTAGGTATAAAGTCATACCATTCTACTCAATTCATTACAACCATCATAGAAGAAATACAATTCAACAATTATGGTTAGTTCTCACGGCTTGTGGATCCCCTTTAATGTGCTGCTCTGCCTCATCCTCACATATCACACTGCTCTGCCTCATCTCACATTATACACTTTTATAGCCTCTATAGGCTTTAGCCTCCCAAGGCTTTATATATATTTTTTTTTCACAGGGGAATCCACCATTCACATGCACATATGCACTTAACATCACAATTCAATCATTTCACTTATATCATATTTCAGCAATAACAATTGTTCTACTCAACACCAATCATTTCCATCTCAGTCATTCAAACATAAACAATATTAAGCAAACGCAACCATTTGCGGAACATTTGATTAAATATATGAACATAGCAAATATTAACTATTTACTTACTCAAAATATACTTATTCCTTTAGCATATAAGAACCTCCTTTCTCCACAACTTCCTTTCCAGGCCTTTGAGTACCTGTCAACACATTCATTAATTCACATTTCATGCATATTACAAATATTCATGTAAATGCGAGTTCTAATGCATTACAAGATCATCCCCTCTCTAATTCATAGGTCTAACTCTTCCTCTAAGACTCTCAATTACTGTTTTAATATCCTATAAACATTTCCCATCTAGTTAAATACCAATTTAACTCAAATTAACATCAATAAATTGCATAAAACTAATCTCCAACATTTCTGTTTTCTAGACAGAATTTAGTACCAAGGTATATTTATTGCTGGGCAAAATTGGCTTAATACAAAAATCTATATTAAATAGACATATCCATTTATGCGTCTAGTTTCATCTCCAAGAAGAATTACTCAATTCCGACTTCTATAGATTTAATTATTTTCAAATTACTGAGCAAGGGTCATACAGCTAGTTGTACCCGAGCAGCAATCTGTTTGCTCAATTTAAGCAACCAAAACGGCAAAAATAGCAAAATCACAAAACTACAAAGTTATAGAGGACTCTTTAAAATTTCCATAAACACCAATTAAGCTTAATTTGGACTTATATAACCCATGTTATGCCTAAAATACAGAACATCAAGGTTGCTGGAATTTTGACAGTTTTCTATCTTAACATACTTAAACTTAAATCAAGCTTAATCTTTATGCAATCATTCAATACTCTACTAATTCATGATAATCAGACCTTTAATTAATCAATGAGAGCATCAAAGAAGTTTTTCCAATTTGTAATCAAGAACCCTAATGACAAATTAATAACACTCAAGTAACAACTTACCAATTTCAGCTTTTGGGTTGCTAATATGCTTAAATCCTTTAGCTTTAGCTTGGCTCCTTCAATAGTTGGCAAAATCCTATCTTAATCTTAAGTTTTTCTAGGTATTCCACTCCTCTCTCTTATTCCAAATTTTGTGTTTTTGGCCATGTACGAATTTTAGAGAAATGAAGAGGTAAAATGAGCTTGCTCATGGTTCCAATTTCCAATATTCCTCTCTTAATGCCACCACCTACTAAACTATTTTTATCACCCTAAATTAATTCTTACTAACCATATATAGGTACTAACTTTTAATTGTATCTTTTAAGTCCAATCTATTTACCCAACCTTCAACTATTGGTTCAATTAAGTCTTAAGGCTTAATACACATAACCCAAGTACTTAATCAACTTATCTAAATTAATAATCTAATATTATGCTTCTTATTCTCTACTTATAATTAATATATATCTGTTCTCATAAAATAAAAATATCATTGATATACCATCATATGCCCAATGATTAAATGTAAATGCACATAACATGGATGATGAGAAAATGCAGGCGTTACAACTCTCCCTTCCTTAAGAAATTTCGTCCCCGAAATTTTAACAACTCACCATCATTGCAATGGAATAGATGCGGATACTTCTGTCTCATATGCTCTTCCACTTCCCAAGTTGCTTCTCTTGGTGAATGATGACTCCACTTAATTTTGACCATAGGAATGTCTTTCTTTCTCAATTTTTTAACCCTTCGATCAAGAATTTCTATCGGCTCTTCCACATATGTCAACTTTTCTGTGATTTCTATCTCTGGCTCTGGAATGATATGACTAGGATCTGATCTATATCGCCTTAACATAGAAACGTGAAAAATATCATGAATAGAAGACAGCTCTGTAGGTAATGCTAACCTATAAGCCAATGGTCCAACTCTTTCAATAATTTCATAAGGTCCTACATACCTCGGACTCAATTTCCCTTGTTTACCAAACCTTAATATTCCTTTCCATGGTGATACCCGTAAGAAAACTTTATCACCCATAATATATTATATTTCCCTTCGATGCAAATCAGCATAACTCTTTTGTCTGTCCTGTGCTACTTTCAAATTCTTTTTAACTATCTCTATTTTATCCACTGTTTCTTGTACCAATTCGGACCTTCGTCGCTCTTAAACCTTCAACATCCCATCTTGGACTTCTACATTTCCTCCCATACAAAGCTTCATAAGGAGCCATACCGATACTAGAATGAAAACTGTTGTTATACGCAAATTCCATCTGTGGTATGTAATCATCCCAGTTACCCTTGAACTCAAGTGTGTAAGCCCTCATTATATCTTCTAATGTCTGAATAGTTCTTTCTGATTGCCCATCTGTTTGAGGATGAAAAGCTGTACTGAAATGAAGCTTAGTACCATATGCTTTCTGCAAACTCTCCCAGAAACGAGAAGTAAATCTGGGATCCCTATCTGATACAATAGATATAGGCACACCATGCAATCTAACAATCTCAGAAATATACAATTCAGCAAGTTTATCAAGTGAATCTGTTTGCTTCACAGGTAAGAAATGAGCACATTTAGTAAGTCGATCAACAATTACCCAAATAGCATCATGCTTGTTAAATGTACGCGGCAATCCCATAACAAAATCCATAGTAATCTTATCCCACTTCCACACAGGTATAGATAAAGAATGAAGTTTACCTGCAGGTGCCTGGTGCTCTCCTTTCACTTGCTGACATGTCAAACACTTACTCACAAATTCTGCCACATCCTTCTTCATTGTCGGCCACCAATAATAAGGCTTCAAATTTTTGTACATTTTGGTACTTCCAGGATGCATTGCATAAGGTGCATAGTGCGCTTCATGCATGATTTCCTTTCTCAAATTTCCTACATCAGGTACACATATTCATGCATGATTTCCTTTCTCAAATTTCCTACATCAGGTACACATACACGATTTCTATTCAATAACACACCGTCATCTTTCAACACAAATTGTGTATTCTTTCCTTCTTGTACTCTACCCTTCATCCTTTGCAAATAAGAATCTTCACACTGTGCATCTTTAATTTTATCTCCAATCAAAGGCTTTACTTGTAATGTGGCTAACAGATCATCGTCATAAACATAAAACTTCACATCCATAGCTCTAAGTGCAACTAAATATTCTACATTGTAACAAATCATACTTGAAAAATTTTCCACTGACTTCCTACTTAAAGCATCAGCAACAACATTTGCTTTCCAGGATGATAATCAATAGTGCAATCATAATCTTTCAGAAGCTCAATCCATCTTCGTTGTCTCAGATTCAACTCTTCTGCGTAGGGATATATTTCAAACTCTTATGATCAGTAAATATCTGAAATGTCTCCCCGTATAAATAATGTCGCCATATCTTCAATGCATGTACAATAGCTGCTAATTCAAGATCATGTGTAGGATAATTCAGCTCATGAGGTTGCAATTATCTTGAAGCATAAGCTATAACCTTCCCATGCTGCATTAAGACACATCCAAGTCCTTGCCTAGAAGCATCAGTATATACAACATAACCTCCATTTTCAGATGGCAATGCGAGTATCGGTGTAGTAGTAAGCCTTTTCTTCAACTCTTGAAAATTTTGATCACATAACTTCGTCCACTGGAATGGCACATTCTTCTTTAACAAAGCTGTGAGAGGCTTAGCAATAACTGAAAAATCTTTTACAAATCTTCTATAATAGTCAGCTAACCCAAGAAAACTTTGAACTTCAGAAACATTTCTAGGCGGTTCCCATTCAATAATTGCTTTAATCTTTGATAAATCTGGTTGCACTCCATGTTTAGAAATAATATGCCCTAAGAATGCAATTTCCTCCATCCAAAACTCGCATTTGTTGAATTTTGCGTACAACTGTTTTCCTCAAAATCGTAAAACAATTCTCAAGTGTTGTTCATGTTCTTCCCGGGCTTCTAGAGTAAATCGAATATCATCAATGAACACAATAACAAAGTGATCTAAATATGGCTGGAAAGTCTTGTTCATCGATTGACATAAAAGCGTAGGGAGCATTTGTTAAACCAAATGGCATCACAATAAATTCATAATGCCCATACCTTGTTCGAATCGTCTTGGCAATAGATTTCTCTTCAACCCGGAGTTGCCAATAACCTGATCTTAAATCAATTTTAGAGAATACAGTTGCACCTTTTAACTGATCAAGCAAATCATCAATTCTCGGCAATGGATATTTATTCTTCACTGTTATCCTGTTCAATTGCCTATAATCAATACATAATCGCATACTACCATCCTTTTTCTTCACAAACAGAACTGGTGCTCCCCAAGGTGAAGTACTTGGCCTGATGAAACCTTTATCAAGTAACTCTTCTAATTGCTTCTTTAATTCTTTCAATTCCAATGGAGCCATTCTGTATGGTGCAATGGAAATAGGTGTCGTACCAGGGATGATGTCAATCTCAAAATCAACCTCTCGATTTGGTGGCAAACCAGGCAAATCATCTAAGAATATGTTAGGAAATTCTCTGACCACTGGAATGTCTAATACCCCTGGACTGACCTTAGTAGTATCTATAAAACTAATTAGATATGCTTCACATCCATTTTTAATTAATCGACACGCGATCCTTCTTTGAAATCAAACAATTAGGAATTGTCTTCCTTTCACCCACCATTACTATTTTCATTTCTCCTTGTATTTCCATAACCACTTCCTTTGTTTTACAATCAACAATAGCATGATTTCTTGACAACCAATCCATCCCCAAAATAACATCAAACTCTCTAAGATTAATAACAACCAAATATGCATGTAGTTTGACACTATCTACTACTACAGGACATGATCTCACTATCGTATTTACTGTGATAATACCCCCAGCAGACATAGATACATATATATCATAACCTAATGCCTCTATATTAGCATGAACATGCCATGCAAAATCATATGATATGAATGAACATGTGGATCCAGGATCAATAAGAACATGTGCATCGGAATCATGAATAGAAAGTATACCGATAACAATTTGGTGCTACAAATGCTTCATTTCTAGTAGTAGCAAATACTCTAGCTTGTGCTTGTGGTTGACCAATTTGTTCCGATGGTATTGCTGAAATAGTTAAACCTCCTCCGCTACCCCTTCCTCCCGCCTCTACCTAAACCAACTGGAATATTTTCACCAACACTACTCCGACCCACCGTATAAGATTCTCCAGCATTATTTCTTCTCATAGGACAATCTCTAGAATAATGTCCCCGGCCTATGACAAGTAAAACATACTACCGGTCTAGGTCCCCAACATTCTCCGGTATGTCTCCCTGTTGCACGTAAGACAAGCAGGGAGCAAACCCTCTTGGTGAAACTTGTCACCTCAAGTCCGGATGAATTGTATCCACCTCTACTATAAGGTACTGTGGAGGATCTACTAGACCGACCACCAAACCCTCGTCCACGATAACTACTCCGCTGTGAATTAGAGCCTCTAAACGAAGAAATACTAATATGTCTTGGAGGATTACTATAAGCACCAATGATCTTCTTCTTTTTAGCTTCCATAGTATTCCTTTAAAATGATGTTTCTTCAGCTCTCAAAGCAGCTTCAATTGAGGCATTGTAATTATGAGGTTTCACTGCCATTTTCTCACGAATGTCAAGCCTCAAACCCATCTCAAATTTCTTCCTTTTCAGTTCTTCAGTGGCTATTTCTTCTGGTGCATACTTACATAATCTCACAAATTGAACTTCGTACTCTGCAACTGACATATCATTCTGTTTCAACTGAAGAAATTCAAGCTTCTTTCTGTCTCTATAAATTTCTGGAGTATACTTCTCAACAAATTCTCTCAAGAAATCATTCCAAGTCAAAGTCATTGGTCGATCTTTGCTTCTTAAAACTGTTTCCCACCAATCAAGTGCATCTTTTTCTATTAAAGATACTGTATATAGAAGCCTTTGTTCGGATGTGCAATTAAATCTATCCAACACCCTTTCTGTATTTCGTAACCATTCTTCAGCCTTAGCAGGATCAGTAGTACCTTGAAAAACATTAGCATCTTGTTTCCTAACTCTTTCATAATTCTTATCTATCACAGCCTTTTGTTGTTGAGTCCGGTAGGTGCTTGTTGTTGAGCTGCCCGTTGCATCAGAAAATCCATAAACTGTTCCATAACATTTTGTACATTCGATTGTGCAGCATTTTCAAAATGTAACTCATGCTCATCATGTTGATCATGTTCAGATGCATTTTCATGACCATGCACAGACTTTAATGACTTATCTAGGCCAGTTGCGTGTTCTCATTGTCTCTCCTTCTATATATATGAAATGCAAATATTCAGTCAAGTTCAAAGAACATATATCATATGCTTAATGATGTGCAACATGAATCTACTCCCAATAAATCTAATCCCTGCTCTGATACCACTAAAATGTAACACGCCCATCACATGCTAACCAATAAACATTAGCCAGGAAGCATACAAGCGTCGTACAATATATACTACAGGTAGATAGGTCAATATGTAGGTTGTTAAGAATCCAGACACAAGGTTATTAACATATAAACATATGATTATACTTAAATATCATTTAACAAGTATTACAAACATCTTCTTATGCCTTATAAGGCATACTTCCATATATATCACATAACGCATACAAAAATGCATCGGAGGAGACTTCACAACCCGGCCCAACTTGAGCTGCTAAAAGCTAGACTTCACATACAACCAACGGATGCAATACTATTTACAAACCTGAAAAGAAAAATTTTGGAGAGGGGTGAGCCTCCAGCTCAGTAAATAAATAATCAACATAATCTATATCACATACACTTAATACAATTTCCACCCAATCACATAACTTTCCATGATATTCATAGTTTAGGTATAAAGTCATACCATTCTAATCAATTCATTACAACCATCATAGAAGAAATACAATTCAACAATTATGGTTAGTTCTCACGGCTTGTGGATCCCCTTTAATGTGCTGCTCCGCCTCATCCTTACATATCACACACGTGGTACGCTCGCCTCATCTCACATTATACACTTTTATAGCCTCTCTAGGCTTTAGCCTCCCAAGGCTTTATATATTTTTTTTTTTCACAGGGGAATCCACCATTCATATGCACATATGCACTTAACATCACAATTCAATCATTTCACTTATATCATATTTCAGCAATAACAATTGTTCCACTCAACACCAATCATTTCCATCTCAGTCATTCAAACATAAACAATATTAAGCAAACGCAACCATTTGCGGAACATTTGATTAAATATATGAATATAGCAAATATTAACTATTTACTTACTCAAAATATACTTATTCCTTTAGCATATAAGAACCTCCTTTCTCCACAACTTCCTTTCCAGGCCTTTGAGTACCTGTCAACACATTCATCAATTCACATTTCATGCATATTACAAATATTCATGTAAATGCGAGTTCTAATGCATTACAAGATCATCCCCTCTCTAATTCATAGGTCTAACTCTTCCTCTAAGACTCTCAATTACTGTTTTAATATCCTATAAACATTTCCCATCTAGTTAAATACCAATTTAACTCAAATTAACATCAATAAATTGCATAAAACTAATCTCCAACATTTCTGTTTTCTAGACAGAATTTAGTACCAAGGTATATTTATTTCTGGGCAAAATTGGCTTAATAAAAAACTCTCATATTAAATAGACATATCCATTTATGCGTCTAGTTTCATCTCCAAGAAGAATTACTCAATTCCGACTTATATAGATTTAATTATTTTCAAATTACTGAGCAAGGGTCATACAGCTAGTTGTACCCGAGCAGCAATCTGTTTGCTCAATTTAAGCAACCAAAACGGCAAAAATAGCAAAATCACAAAACTACAAAGTTATAGAGGACTCTTTAAAATTTCCATAGACACCAATTAAGCTTAATTTGGACTTATATAACCCATGTTATGCCTAAAATACAGAACATCAAGGTTGCTGGAATTTTGACAGTTTTCTATCTTAACATACTTAAACTTAAATCAAGCTTAATCTTTATGCAATCATTCAATACTCTACTAATTCATGATAATCAGACCTTTAATTAATCAATGAGAGCATCAAAAGAAGTTTTTCCAATTTGTAATCAAGAACCCTAATGACAAATTAATAACACTCAAGTAACAACTTACCAATTTCAGCTTTTGGGTTGCTAATATGCTTAAATCCTTTAGCTTTAGCTTGGCTCCTTCAATAGTTGACAAAATCCTATCTTAATCTTAAGTTTTTCTAGGTATTCCACTCCTCTCTCTTATTCCAAATTTTGTGTTTTTGGCCATGTACGAATTTTAGAGAAATGAAGAGGTAAAATGAGCTTGCTCATGGTTCCAATTTCCAATATTCGCCTCTTAATGCCACTACCTACTAAACTATTTTTATCACCCTAAATTAATTCTTACTAACCATATATAGGTACTAACTTTTAATTGTATCTTTTAAGTCCAATCTATTTACCCAACCTTCAACTATTGGTTCAATTAAGTCTTAAGGCTTAATACACATAACCCAAGTACTTAATCAACTTATCTAAATTAATAATCTAATATTATGCTTCTTATTCTCTACTTATAATTAATATATATCTGTTCTCATAAAATAAAAATATCATTGATATACCATCATATGCCCAATGATTAAATGTAAATGTACATAACATGGATGATGAGAAGATGCAGGCGTTACACCTTTAGCCATCATATACTATATTTAAAATTTGGTCTGCCAGCATGAATAGGCAAGACCTGAATTTACAAGCCATTACAAAATTATAAATCTGAAATTTCTACTGCGGAGATTCTAGAAATTTTAAAAAGTCAACATACCAATAAAATAAGTTACATTTAATCCGAAGATGAAGGAATCGGGCTGCTAAATGAAAGGAACTGCAGAAAAGCTAACAACACTTGAAAAACAGTGAAATTGAGACTGTTAGTCTCGAGAGTGAGTTAAAATCATATATTTAAAATCAATACAAACACTTCAATAACACATTTGTTTAATTTAAAATAAAATATTAAGTCATGCAAAAACACGTGTCATGCCATGCTTCTTATAAAATGAATTTTACATACTACGGGCCAGAGTACCTCAGTAGAACCTTAATCCCTATTACTAATCAGTCTTAGCCTTTCGGCTCTCTCATTCCAACAGAACTGGCGCCTAGAGAGCAATACTCGACCAGGGACCTTTACTCCAGCAAATTCACTCTACTCAGCCCAGAGAGTTAAACTCGACCAGGCCAAGTCCTAAATTTACCTTTTTAAAATTTACCTTTTACTATCTATCTCATATTCATACCGGTGCTCACGCGGTTCTGATGCAATCTATCAGGCAGCAATGTTCTACTGCCATCTCATCCCTAGTCAACATGTATTCACAATAGCATTAATGCAGAAAACGATACATATATGAATAGTAATTAAATAAATATTTAAAATATTAAATCATTTAATGAGAACTATTACGTAAAACCTTAGCATGACACATGTAAACAGATATATGACTTTAACTCACAGTTTTGACAACCTCCTAGCTCTGGTCCGATGCCTCTGGTGGAGCGAGCTGAACTGACGGATTTATCCAATCATGGAATAATTCAATCAGTAAATATAAAACCTTTGGCAATTAACCCTAGACCTAGATTCCTAGAATTACTATCTAAGATTCTCGACTCAGAAGAATTCTACCGAAAATTCGGCAGAACCTCCCCTAAATATGGACGTCTACCCCCTGATATGAATCAAGGTTGCCATGAGATTCCATTGCAAAGGCATGCACCAAAAGGTCCAAAATGGAAATGCAACTCATGTATGAAAACAAGAGTCCAACCTTATAATGAAACATTCAGTCCATTTTGAAGAATAAAAGCCATTCGGCTATGATTAGGCCTTTGGGCTTAATTCATATTTATATGGGTTCTTATCTTTTAGGTTATAGCTTAAGTAATTGTTTTAGTTTATTTTTATTTAATTAAAAATTATTTTATTAGGTGTGAGTTATATGTGTGTTGTGTGGAGTTACAAATGAGCGCACATGTTTAGTTGTCATTTGGGAGTTACAAAATGAGGGCCATCAATGTAAAAAATAGCCATTTTTAATGAGTTTTAAGGGGAATTAAACGGAAAACATGGGAAAGCTCAAAAGACATCTATTTAGGTTTCTTTGTCTTGTTTTGGCTATAAATATCAAAGCCAAATTCATTTTTATAATATAGAATTTTGACTGATAATCTTTGTTTGCTCTTTGTGAGTGTTTTTGCTTAAGTTCTTGCATGAACTTTGAACTTATCAAACTATTTTTAGTTTGTGGCGTTCTCTAACCAAAATCTTGTGTTTGATTCTTAACTTATCAAATCATACTTGGTTTGTGGCGTATGGAGTTGAATTCAAGTGCTAGTTTCATTGTTGGAACTAGTTTTCCCTAACTTCACTTGAGGAGATCCTTGGGTTTTGGAATCATCTTGATTGGAGGGTATTTTCTTGCATTCCATATGTATCATAACTCATTACTTATTGGGGTGTATGGCTGCTAAGATGATGATTTCCTATCATTTGGTATCAGAGCTTGCTTCAAGTTGAGGTTTGCTTATCTTTGTATTTTTTGTGTTATTAAAGTTTCTCATCTTCTCTACTTTTCTTTTTTGTGTCGAAATCTTCGTTATCAATCTTATGATAAGATGTGGGGTCAAAGAAATGATTGTTATGAAGACTGTAGACAAAATTTTTAGTCTTCTAAATCTAAACCTAAGAGGTTAGATAGACAACCAAGTCTAGTTTTTGTTGATGAATTGTCCAAGGAGAACAAAGCTTTAAGAATCGGTCTTGAAGCATTTAAGCATGAGCTTGAAGAGTTCAAGATGTTGACTAATAGCTTTCTTAAGCATCTTAAAGATAAAGCCGATTCTAAGCCATCATTGAAGACTAACATCGATGATGTAAAGGAAGTAAATTGCTCTACTGAAGTCACTGTAGATTTTGAAGACTTGATAATTGGAGATAACATTGATTATTAATCTGAGAAAACATAACTTTATAAGATGAATATGAGATTATTGTGTTATTATATTAGAAAATGCCGTAAAAGGGGTATATTTATGAATCTGAGAAAATAACTCCGTAAAACGTGTATATTTATGAGTCTGAGCATATAACCCCATTATAGTGCTAATAATTTAATATGTGAAAACGACCCTGTAAAAGTGGTATATTTATCAATATAAGAAAATAACCCCGTAAAAAGTATATATTTATTAATTTGAGAAAACAACCCCGTATAAGTAGTGCAATTACGAGTCCGAGAAAACAGCCTCGTAGAAGGGATAAATTTTTTAATATAAGAAAACAACACCTTAAGAGGGTTATATTTAAACATATTAGAAAACAACCTGTAATACTGTGATATTTATCAATCGGAGAAAATAACCCTGCAATTTAGTATATTTGTGAGTAAGAGAAAAGAACCCCTTAAATGGGTTAATTTTAGAATATGAGAGAACAATAACGTAAAAGGGGTATATTTGTTGATATAAGAAAATAACTCTGTAAAACATGTATAATTATGAATTTGAGAAAACAACCAATAATATTGCTAATAATTTAATATGAGAAAATGACCCCGTAAAAGTAGTCTATTTATCAATATAAGAACATAACCCCGTAAACCATATATATTTATGAATCTAAAAAACCAAACCCGTAAAAGCAGTATAATTGTGAGTCTAAGAAAATAACCTCGTAGAACGGGTAAATTTGCTAATATGAGAACAACCTCGTAGAAGGGGTAAATTTTTTAATATGTGAAAACAACCCTGTAATACAGGAATATTTATGAATCAGAGAAAATAACCCCGTAATAGTGCTAATAATTTAATATGAGAAAACGACCCCATAAAGTGGAATATTTATCAATATAAGAGAATAACCCCGTGAAAAGTATATATTTATGAATCTGAGAAAACAACCCCGTAAAAGTACTGCAATTTCGAGTCTGCGAAAACAGCCTCGTAGAAGGGGTAAATTTTTTAATATGAGAAAATAACCCCGTAATACGGGTATATTTATCAATTAGAGAAAATAATCCCGTAATCTTGGTATATTTGTGAGTATGAGAAACAACTCCTTAAATGGGTTAATTTTATAATATGAAGAAACAACCCCATAAAAGGGATATATTTGTCAACATAACAAAATAACTCCATAAAACGTGTATATTTATGATTTTGAAAAAACAACAAGATAATAGTGCTAATAATTTAATATGAGAAAATGATCCCGTAAATGTAGTATATTTATCAATATAAGAAAATAACCTCGTAAAACATTTATATTTATGAATATGAGAAAATAACCCCGTAAAAGTAGTGTAATTGCGAGTTTGAGAAAACAGCCTTGTAGAAGGGGTAAATTAATTAATATGAAAAAACAACCCCGTAATACGGGGATATTTATCAATCGGAGTAAATAACCATGTAATTTTTGTATATTTGTGAGTATGAGAAAACAAACTCTTAAATGGGTTAATTTCATAATATCAGAAAATAATCCCGTAAAAGGGGTATATTTGTCAATATAAGGAAATAACCCCGTAAAACGTGTATATTTATGATTATGAAAAAGAACTCCATAATAGTGTTAATAATTTAATATGAGAAAACAACCTCGTAAAAGTGGTATATTTATCAATATTAGAAAATAACCCCGTAAAACGTGTATAGTTATGAATGAAATGTGTATATTTACGAGTTTGAGAAAACAACCCCATAATAATACTAATAATTTAATATGAGAAGATGACCCGGTAAAAGTGGTATATTTATCAATATATGAAAATAATCTCGTAAAACGTGTATATTTATGAATCAGAGAAAACAACCCCGTAAAATTAGTGCAATTGCGAGTCTAAGCAAACAGCCTCGTAGAACAGGTAAACTTTTTAATATGAGAAAACAACCTTATAGAAGGGGTAAATCTTTTAATTTGTGAAAACAACCCCGTAATACAGGGATATTTATGAACTTGAGAAAATAACCCCGTAATTGTAGTATATTGGTGAGTATGAGAAAACAACCCCTTAAATGGATTAATTTTATAATATGAGAAAAAACCCTGTAAAAGGGGTATATTTGTCAATATAAGAAAATAATCCCGTAAAACATGTATATTTATAAATTTGAGAAAATAACCCCGTAATAATTTAATATGAGAAAATAACCCCGTAAAACATGTACGTTTATGAATTTGAGAAAACAACCCCGTAAAAGTAGCGTAATTGCGAGTCTCAGAAAACAGCCTCGTAGAAGAGGTAAATTTTTTAATATGAGAAAAAATCTCGTAATACAGGGATATTTATCAATCGCAGAAAATAACCCTGTAATTTTACTATATTTGTGAGTATGAGAAAACAACAGCTTAAATTGGTTAATTTTATAATATGAGAAAATAACCCCGTAAAATGGGTATTTTTATCAATATAAGAACATAACCCCGTAAAACGTGTATAATTATGAATTTGAGAAAACAACCCAATAATAGTGCTAATAATTTAATATGAGAAAACGACCCCGTAAAAGTGGTATATTTATCAATATAAGAAAATAACCTCGTAAAACGGGTATATTTATGAATCTCTGACAACTTCATAAAAGTAATGTAATTGGGAGTCTAAGAAAACAGCATTGTAGAAGCGAAAAAAAATTAATATGAGAAAACAACTCCATAAAAAAGTGTGTATTTATAAATATTAGGAAAAAACCCCGAGATACGGGGATATTTATCAATCAGAGAAAATAACCTCGTAATTGTGGTATATTTGTGAGTATGAGAAAACAACCCCTTAAATAGGTTAATTTTATAATATGAGAAAACAACCGCGTAAAAGGGGTATATTTGTCAATATAAGAAAATAACCCGTCAAATGTGTATATTTATGAATTTGAGAAAACAACCACATAATAGTGCTAATAATTTAATATGAGAAAATGACCTCGTAAAAGTGGTATATTTATCAATATAAGAAAATAACCCAATAAAATATGTATATTTATGAATCTGAGAAAATAACCCCGTAAAAGTAGTTTAAAAGCGAGTATGAGAAAACAGCCTCATAGAAAGGGTAAATCTTTTAATATGAGAAAACAGCCCCATAATACGGGGATATTTATCAATTGGAGAAAATAATCCCGTAATTTTGCTATATTTGTGAGTATGAGAAGACAACAGCTTAAATTGGTTAATTTTATAATATGAAAAAATAACTCGTAAAAAGGATATATTTGTCAATGTAAGAAAATAACCCCGTAAAACGTGTATATTTATGAATCTAAAAAAATAATCTCGTAAAAGTAGTGTAATCTCAAGTCTAACAAAACAGCCTCGTAGAACGGGTAAATTTTTTATTATGAGAAAACAGAACGAGTAAATTTTTTAATATATGAAAACAACCCTGTAATACGGGGATATTTATGAGTCTAAAGAAATAATCCCATAATTGCGGTATATTTATGAGTATGAGAAAACAACTCCTTAAATGGGTTGATTTTATAATATTAGAAAATAATCTCGTAAAAGGGGTATATTTGTCGATATAAGAAAATAACCCCGTAAAACGTTTATATTTATGAATTTGAGAAAACAACCCCATAATAGTGCTAATAATTTAATATGAGAAAATGACCACGTAAAAGTGGTATATTTATGAATATAAGAAAATCACCCCGTAAAACGTGTATATTTATGAATTTGAGAAAACAACCCCGTAAAAATAGTGTAATTGCAAGTGTGAGAAAACAGCCTCGTAGAAGAGGTAAATTTTTTAATATGAGAAAACAATCCCATAATGCGGGGATATTTATCAATCGGAGAAAATAACCCCGTAATTTTAGTATATTTGTAAGTGTGAGAAAACAACCCCTTAAATGCGTTAATTTTATAATATGAGAAAATAACCCCGTAAAAGGGGTATATTTATAAAAATAAAAAAATAATCCCATAAAACATTGTATATATATAAATTTGATACAATAACCTCATAATAGTGCTAATAATTTAATATGAGAAAATGATCCCGTAAAAGTGATATATTTATCAATATAAGAAAATAACACCGTAAAACATGTATATTTATGAATCAGAGAAAACAACCCCGTAAAAGTAGTGTAATTGTGAGTTTGAGAAAACAACCTCGTAGAAGTGGTAAATCTTTTAATATGAGCAAACAATCCCGTAATAGGGGTATATTTATAAATATTAGAAAACAATCCCATAATACAGTGATTTTTATCAATCGGAGAAAATAACCCCTTAATTTTGGTATATTTGTGAGTATGAGAGAATAACCCGTTAAATGGGTTAATTTTATAATATGAGAAAACACCCCCGTAAAAGTGGTATATTTATCAAAATAAGAAAATAACCCCGTAAAAGTAGTATAATTGCAAGACTAAGAAAACAACCTCGTAGTACGGGTGAATTTTTAAGATGAGGAAACAGCCTCGTAGAAGTACTAAATTTTTTAATATGAGAAAATAACCCCATAAGAGGGGTATATTTATAAATATTATAAAGCAACCCTATAATATGGAGATATTTATCAATCGGAGAAAATAACCCTGTAGTTTTGGTAGGATATTTATCAATCAGAGAAAATAACCCTGTAATTTTGGTATATTTGTGAGTACGAGAAAACAACCCCTTAAATCGGTTAATTTTATAATATGAGAAAACAACCCCGTAAAAGGGGTATATTTGTCAATATAAGAAAATAACTCCGTAAAACGTGTATAATTATGAATTTTTAAAAACAACCCCATAATAGTGCTAATAATTTAATATGAGAAAACGACCCTATAAATATGGTATATTTATCAATATAAGAAAGTAATCTCATAAAACGTGTATATTTATGAATTTGAGACAATTCCATAAAAGTAATGTAATTGAGAGTCTAAGAAAACAGCGTCGTAGAAGCGAAAAAAATTTTAATATGAGAAAATAACCCCATAAGAAGGGCATATTTATAAATATTAGAAAACAACCCTGTAATGCGGGGATATTTATGAATCATAAAAAATAACCCCGTAATTGTGGTATATTTGTGAGTATGAGAAAACAACCCCTTAAATAGGTTAATTTTATAATATGAGAAAACAACCATGGGTATATTTGTCAATATAAGAAAATAACCCGTAGAACGTGTATATTTATCAATTTGAGAATACAACCCAATAATAGTGCTAATAATTTAATATGATAAAATGACCTCGTAAAAGTAGTATATTTATTAAAATAAGAAACTAACCACGTAAAATGTGTATATTTATGAATCTAAGAAATTAACCCCGTAAAAGTAGTGTACAAGCGAGTATGAGAAAACAAGCTCGTAGAAAGTGTAAATATTTTAATATGAGAAAACATTCCCGTAATACGGAGATATTTATCAACCAGAGAAAATAACTCCTTAATTTTTATATATTTGTGAGTATGAGAAAACAATAGCTTAAATGGGTTAATTTTATAATATGAGAAAGCAACCCCGTAAAAAGGGTATATTTGTCAATATAAAAAAATAACCTTGCAAAACTGTATATTTCTGAATCTGAGAAAATAATCCCGTAAAAGTAGTGTAATTGCGAGTATAAGAAAACAACCTTGTAGAACTGGTGAATTTTTTAATATATGAAAACAACCCCGTAATATGAGGATATTCATGAATCTGAGGAAATAACCTCGTAATTGCGGTATATTTGTGAGTATTAGAAAACAACCCCTTAAATGGCATAATTTTATAATATGATAAAACAACCTCGTCAAATGGGTATATTTGTCGATATAAGAAAATAACCCCGTAAAACGTGTATATTTATGAATTTGAGAAAAGAACCCCATAAGAGTGCTAATAATTTAATATGAGAAAACGACCCTGTAAAAGTGGTATATTTATCAATATAAGAAAATAACATTGTAATACGTGTATATTTATGAATCTGAAGAAACAACCCCATAAAAATAGTGCAATTGCTAGTGTGAGACAATAGCCTTGTAGAAGGGGTAAATTTTTTAATATGAGAAAACAACCCCATAATACGAGGATATTTATCAATCGGAGAAAATAACCCCGCAATTTTGGTATATTTGTGAGTGTGAGAAAACAACCCCTTAAATGGGTTAATTTTATAATATGAGAAAATAACTTCGTAAAAAGGGTATATTTGTCAAAATGAGAAAATAACTCTGTAAAACGTGTATATTTATAAATTTGATAAAACAATCCCATAATAATACTAATAATTTAATATGAGAAAATGATCCCGTAAAAGTGGTACATTTATCAATATAAGAAAAGAACTCCGTAAAATGTATATATTTATGAATTTGATAAAACAACCCCATAATAGTGCTAATAATTTAATATGATAAAATGACCTCATAAAAGTGGTATATTTATAAATATAAGAAAATAATACCGTAAAATATGTATATTTAAGAATTTGAGAAAACAACCCCCATAAAAATAGTATAATTACGAGTCTGAGAAAACAGCCTCATAGAAAGGGTAAAACTTTTAATATCAGAAAATAACCCCGTAAGAGGGGTATATTTATAAATATTAGAAAATAACCACGTAATACGAGGATATTTATCAATCGGATAAAATAACCATATAATTTTGGTATATTTGTGAGTATGAGAGTGGATATATTTGTCAATATAAGAAAATAATCCCGTAAAACGTGTATATTTATGAATTTGAGAAAACAACTCCATAAAAGGGTTATATTTATCAATATAAGAAAATAATCTTGTAAAATGTGTCTATTTATGAATTTGAAAAAACAACCCCATAATAGTGCTAATAATTTAATATGAGAAAACAACCCCGTAATAGTGGTATATTTATCAATATAAGAAAATAACACCGTAATACGTGTATATTTATGAATTTGAGAAAACAACCCGGTAAAAATAATACAATTGCCAGTGTGAGAAAACAACCTCGTAGAAGGGGTAAATTTTTTAATATGAGAAAACAACTCCATAATACGGGGATATTTATCAACCAGAGAAAATAACCCCGCAATTTTGGTTTATTTGTGAGTGTGAGAAAATAACCCCTTAAATGGGTTAATTTTATAATATGAGAAAATAACCCCGTAAAAGAGGTATATTTGTCAAAATAAGAAAATAACTCTGTAAAACGTTTATATTTATAAATTTGATAAAACAACCCTATAATAGTGCTAATAATTTAATATGAGAAAATGATCCCGTAAAAGTAGTATATTTATCAATATAAGAAAAGAACTACGTAAAACGTGTATATTTACGAATTCGACAAAACAACCCCATAATAGTACTAATAATTTAATATGATAAAACGACCCGTAAAAGTGAAATATTTATAAATATAAGAAAATAACCCTGTAAAATATGTATATTTATGAATTTGAGAAAACAACCCCTATAAAAGTAGAGTAATTGCAAGTATGAGAAAACAGCCTCGTAGAAAGGGTAAATCTTTTAATTTGAGAAAATAACCCCGTAAGAGGGGTATATTTATAAATATTAGAAAATAACCACGTAATACGAGGATATTTATCAATTAGAGAAAATAACTATGTAATTTTGGTATATTTGTGACTACGAGAAAACAACCCCTTAAATCGGTTAATTTTATTATATAAGAAAACAACCCCGTAAAAGTGGTATATTTGTCAATATAAGAAAATAATCTTGTAGAACGTGTGTATTTATGAATCTGAAAAAACAACCCCATAAAAGTAGTGAATTGCGAGTCTAAGAAAATAGCCTCACAGAATGGGTAAATTTTTAATATGTGAAAATAGCCTCGTAGAAGTGGTAAGTTTTTTAATATGAGAAAAGAACCCCGTAAGTGGGGTATATTTATAAATATTAGAAAACAACCCTGTAATACGGAGATATTTATCAATCGGAAAAATTAACCTTGTGATTTTGATATATTCATGAGTATGAGAAAACAACCCCTTAAATAGGTTAATTTTATAATATGAGAAAACAACCCCGTAAAAGGGGTATATGTGTCAATATAAGAAAATAACCCCGTAAAACGTGTATATTTATCAATTTGACAAAACAACCCCATAATATTGCTAATAATTTAATATGAGAAAACAACTCCGTAAAAGTGCTATATTTATCAATATAAAAAAGAACTCCGTAAAACGTGTATATTTATGAATCTGAGAGAACAACTCCGTAAAAGTAGTGTAATTACGAATCTGAGAAAATAGCTTCGTAGAAGGGGTAAATGCTTTAATATAAGAAAACAACCCCGTAGTATGTAAATATTTATCAAATGGAGAAAAGAAACCCGTAATTTTGGTATATTTTCTAGTATGAGAAAACAACCTCTCAAATGAGTTAATTTTATAATATGAGAAAATAACCCCGTAAAAGGGGTATATTTGTCGATATAAGAAAATAACTTCGTAAAAAGTGTATATTTATGAATTTGATAAAACAACCCCATAATAGTGCTAATAATTTAATATGATAAAACGACCCTGTAAAAGTGGTATATTTATCAATATAAAAAAAGAACTCTGTAAAACGTGTATATTTACGAATTTGAGAAAACAACCCCATAATACAGGTTATAATTTAATATGAGAAAACGACTCCGTAAAGTGGTATATTTATCAATATAAGAAAATAACCACGTAAAATGTGTATATTTATGAATATGAGAAAACAGGCCTGTAAAAATAGTGTAATTGCGAGTTTAAGAAAACAACCTCATAGAAGCGGTAAATTTTTTAATATGAGAAAACAACCCCGTAATAGGGGTATATCTATAAATATTAGAAAATAACCCCTTATACGGGGATATTTATCAATCGAAGAAAATAACCTCGTAATTTTGGTATATTTGTGAGCATGAGAAAACAACCCTTAAAAGAGGTAAATTCTATAATATGATATAACAACATCGTAAAAGGGGTATATTTGTCAATGTAAGAAAATAACCCCGTAAAACTTATATATTTATGAATAAGAAAATACAAACCCGTAAAAGTAGTGTAATTGTGAGTCTAAGAAAATAGCCTTGTAGAAGTGGTAAATTTTTTAATATGAGAAAACAACCCATAAAAGGAGTATATTTATCAGCATAAGAAAATAACCAAGTAAAACGTGTATATTTATGAATATAAAAAACAACCCCGTAAAAGTAGTGTAATTGTGAGTCTAAGAAAACAACCTCGTAGAAGTGGTTAATTTTATAATATGAGAAAACAACCCCATAAAAGGGGTATATTTATTAATCTAAGAAAATAACCTGTAAAACGTAATAGTGATAATAATTTAATATAAGAAAACGACCCCGTAAAAATGATATATTTATCAATATAAAAAAATAACTCCGTAAAACATGTATATTTATGAATTTGAGAAAACAGCCCCGTAAAAGTAGTGTAATTGCGAGTCTGATAAAACAGCCTCATAGAAGCGGTAAATTTTTTAATATGAGAAAACAACAGCGTAATAGTAGTGTATTTATAAATATTAGAAAACAACCCCGTAATACAGGTATATTTATCAATCGAAGAAAATAACCCTGTAATTTTGACATATTTGTGAGCATGAAAAAACAATCCCTTAAAGGAGTTAATTTTATAATATGAGAAAACAACCCCATAAAAGGGGTATACTTGTCAATATAAGAAAATAACTCGTAAAACGTGTATATTTATAAATTTGAGAAAACAACCCCATAATAGTGCTAATAAGTTAATACGAGAAAACGACCCGTAGAAGTTGTATATTTATCAATATAAGAAAATAGCTCTATAAAACATGTATATTTATTAATCTGAGAAAATAACCCCGTAAAAGTAGTGTAAACGCGAGTCTGACAAAACAGCCTCATAGAAGGGGTAAATTTTCTAATATGAGAAAACAACCCTGTAATATGGGGATATTTATCAATCGGAGAAAATAACCCCGCAACTTTGGAATACTTGTGAGTATGAGAAAACAACCTCTTAAAGGGGTTAATTTTATAATATGAGAAACGACTGCATATAAGTGGTGTAGTAGTCAATATAAGAAAATAACCCATAAAACGTGTGTATTTATGAATCTGAGAAAACAACTCCGAAAAAGTAGTGTAATTGCAGGTCTAGGAAAATAGCCTCGTAGAACGGGTAAATCTTTAATATGAGAAAACAACCTCGTAGAAATGGTAATTTTTTTTAATATGAGAAAACAACCCCGTAAGAGGAGAATATTTCTAAATATTAGAAAACAACCCCGTAATACGAGCATATTTATGAATCGGAGAAAATAACCATGTAAATTTGGTATATTTGTGAGTTTGAGAAAACAACCCTTTAAATGGGTTAGTTTTATAATATGAGAAAACAACCTCGTAAAAGGGGTATATCTGTGAATATAAAAAATACCGTAAAACGTGTATATTTATGAATATAAAAAAACAACCCCGTAAAAGTAGTGTAATTGCGAGTTTAATAAAACAGCGTCGTAGAAGCGGAAAAGTTTTTAATATGAGAAAACAACCCTGTAAGAACGGTATATTTATAAATATTAGAAAATAATCCGTAATTGTGGTATATTTGTGAGTATGAGAAAACAACCTCTTAAATAGGTTAATTTTATAATATGAGAAAACAACCCCATAAAAAGGGTATATTTGTCAATATAAGAAAATAACACCGTAAAACGTGTATATTTATGATTTTGAGAAAATAACCCATAATATTGCTAATAATTTAATATGATAAAAGAACCCGTAAAAGTGGTATATTTATTAATAAAAGAAAATAACCTCGTAAAACATGGATATTTATGAATCTAAGAGAATAACCCCCATAAAAGTAGTGTAAAAGTGAGTCTGAGAAAACAGCCTCGTAGAAGGGGTAAATTTCTTAATATGAGAAAACAACCCCGTAATACGGGGATATTTATCGATCGGAGAAAATAAACCCGTAATTTTGGTATATTTGTGAGTATGAGAGAACAACCCCTTAAATGGGTTAATTTTATAATATGAGAATACAACCCCGTAAAAGGAATATATTAGTCAACATAAGAAGATAACCCCATAAAACGTCATAAAACGTGTATATTTATGAATATAAGAAAATAACTCAGTAAAAGTAGTGTAATTGCGAGTCTACGAAAACAGCCTCGTAGAACGGGTAAAATTATTAATATGAGAAAATAGCCTCGTAAAAGGTGTAAATTTTTAATATGTGAAAACAACCCCGTAATATGGGGATATTTATGAATCGAGGAAATAACCCCGTAATTGCGGTATATTTGTGAGTATGAGAAAACAACCCCTTAAATGGGTTAATTTTATAATATGAGAAAACCACCCCGTAAAAGGGGTATATTTGTCGATGTAACAAAATAACCCTGTAAGACGTGTATATTTATAAATTTGAGAAAATAACTAGATAACAGTGCTAATAATTTAATATGAGAAAACGACCCTGTAAAAGTGGTATATTTATCAATATAAGAAAATAACACTGTAAAACGTGTATATCTACAAATCTGAGAAAATAACCCCGTAAAAGTATTGTAATTGCGAGTCTGAGAAAACAGCCTAGTAGAAATGATAATTTCTTAATATAAGAAAACAACCCCGTAATACGGGGATATTTATCAAACGGAGAAAATAACCCATAATTTTTTTATATTTATGAGTATGAGAAAACAACCTCTCAAATGGGTTAATTTTATAATATGAGAAAATAACCCCGTAAAAGGGGTATATTTGTCGATATAAGAGAATAACCCCAAAAAAGTGGTCTATGAAAACAGCCTCGTATAATGGGTAGATTTTTTAATATGAGAAAATAACCCCGTAAGAGGGGTATATTTATAAATATTAGAAAATAATCCCGTAATATGGGATATTTATTAATCGGACAAAATAATCCTGTAATTTTGGTATATTTGTGAGTGTGAGAAAACAACCCCTTAAATGGGTTAATTTTAGAATATGAGAAAATAACCCCGTAAAAGGGGTATATTTGACCATATAAAAAAATAATTTCGTAAATCGTGTATATTTATGAATTTGATAAAACAACCCCATAATAGTGCTAATAATTTAATATGAGAAAACAACCTCGTAATACGGGGATATTTATCAAACGGAGAAAAGAATCCCGTAATTTTGGTATATTTGTGAGTATGATAAAACAAACTCTCAAATGAGTTAATTTTATAATATGATAAAATAACCCCATAAAAGGGGTATATTCATCGATATAAGATAATAAACCCGTAAAAGTAGTGTAATTGCGAGTCTAAGAAAACAGCCTCGTATAATGGGTAAATTTTATAATATGAGATAACAACCCCGTAAGAGGGGTATATTTATAAATATTAGAAAACAACCCCGTAATACGAGGATATTCATCAATCGGGGAAACTAATGTTGTGATTTTGATATATTCGTGAGTATGAGAAAACAACCTCTCAAATGGGTTAATTTTACAATATGAGAAAACAACCCCGTAAAAATAGTATATTTGTCAATATAAGAAAATAACCCCGTAAAATGTGTATATTTATGAATCTGAGAAAACAATCACGTAAAAGTAGTATAATTGCGAGTCTAAGAAAATAGCGTCGTAGAAGCGGTAATTTTTTTAATATGAGAAAACTGCCTCGTAGAAGTGGTAAGTTTTTTAATATGAGAAAACAACCCCTTAAGAGGTATATATTTATAAATATTAGAAAACAACCCCGTAATATGGGGATATTTATCAATCGGAGAAAATAACCCTGTAATTTTTGTATATTTGTGAGTATGAGAAAATAACCCTTTAAATAGGTTACATTTATAATATGAGAAAACAACCTCGTAAAAGGGGTATATTTGTCAATATAAGAAAATAATCTATAAAATGTGTATACTTATAAATTTGAGATAACAATCCCATAATAGTGCTACTAATTTAATATGAGAAAATGACCCCATAAAAGTGGTATATTTATTAATATAAGAAAATAAACCCGTAAAATATGTATATTTATGAATCTGAGAAAACAACTCTATGAAAGTAGTGTAATTGCGAGTCTAAGAAAATAGCATTGTGGAAGCAGTAATTTTTTTAATATGAGAAAACAACCCCGTAAAAAGGGCACATGTATAAATATTAGAAAACAACCACGTAATACGAGTATATTTATCAATCAAAGAAAATAACTCTGTAATTGTGTTATATTTGTGAGCATGAGAAAACAACGTATTAAATGGGTTAATTTTATACTGAAACAACTCCATAAAAGGTGTATATTTGTCAATATAAGAAAATAACACCGTAAAACGTGTATATTTATGAATTTGAGAAAAAAACCCATAGTAGTGCTAATAATTTAGTATGAGAAACGACCCCATAAAAATAGTATATTTATCAATATAAGAAAATAATTTCGTAAAACGTGTATATTTATGAATCTGAGAAAACAACAACGTAAAAGTAGTGTAATTGCTCGCTAATATTGACAAATATACCCCTCATACGGGGTTATTTTCTCATTTTGAAAGATATACCCGTCTTACACCCATTTTCTAATATTGACAAATATACCCCTCTTACGGGGTTGTTTTCTAATATTGACAAATATACTGCTCGTACGGGGTTATTTTCTCATTTTGAAAGATATACCCCTCTAACGGGGTTGTTTTTTAATATTGACAAATATACCCCTCTTCCGGGGTTGTTTTCTCATATTATAAAATATACCACTTTTTTGGGGTTGTTTTCTCATTTTGAAAGATATACCCCCTCTTACGGGGTTGTTTTCTAATATTGACAAATATACCCCTCTGACGGGGTTATTTTCTCATGTTAAAAAATATACCACTTTTTTGGGGTTGTTTTCTAATTCTGAAAGATATACCCCTCTTACGTCGTTGTTTTCTAATATTGACAAATATACCCCTCTGACGGGGTTATTTTCTCATGTTAAAAAATATACCACTTTTTTGGGGTTGTTTTCTAATTCTGAAAGATATACCCCTCTTACGTGGTTGTTTTCTAATATTGACAAATATACCTCTCGCGCGGGGTTATTTTCTTATTTTGAAAAACATACCCCTCTTACGGAGTTGTTCTCTAATATTGACAAATATACCCATTTTATGGGGTTGTTTTCTAATATTGAAAAATATACCTCTCATACGGGGTTATTTTCTCATGTTAAAAAATATACCACTTTTTAGGGGTTGTTTTCTCGTTTTGAAAGATATACCCCAGTTACGGGGTTGTTTTCTAATCTTGACAAATATACCCCTCTTACAGGGTTATTTTCTCATGTTAAAAAATATACCACTTTTTTTAGGTTGTTTTCTCATTCTGAAAGATATACTCCTCTTACGTGGTTATTTTCTAATATTGACAAATATACCCCTACTACGGGGTTATTTTCTCATTTTGAAAGATATACCCATCTTACGGGGTTGTTCTCTAATATTGACAAATATACCCCTCTTACGATGTTGTTTTCAAATATTGAAAAATATAACTCTCTTACGGTATAGTTTTCTAATATTCACAAATATATCACTCTTACGGTATTGTTTTCTAATATTTAAAAACATACAACTCTTTTGGGTTTGTTTTATCATTTTGAAATATATACCCCTCTTATGGGGTTGTTTTCTAATATTTACAAATATACCCCTATTACGGAGTTATTTTCTCATATTGACAAATATACTCCTTTTACGGGATTGTTTTCTCATATTAAAAAATATACCACTTTTTTTGGGGTTGTTTCTAATATTGACAAATTTACCCCTCGTACGGGGTTACTTTCTCATTTTGAAAGATATGACCCTCTTACGTGGTTGTTTTCAAATATTGACCAATATACCCCTCTTACGTGGTTGTTTTCTAATATTGACAAATATACCCCTTTGACGGGGTTATTTTCTCATGTTAAAAAATATACCACTTTTTTGGGGTGATTTTCTCATTCTGAAAGATATACCCCTCTTACGGGGTTGTTTTCTAGAATTGACAAATATACCCCTCGTACGGGGTTATTTTCTCATTTTGAAAGATATACCCCTCTTACGGGGTTATTTTCTAATGTTGACAAATATACCCATCTTACAGGGTTGTTTTCTAATATTGAAAAATATACCCCTCTTACGGGGTTATTCTCTCATGCTAAAAAATATACCACTTTTTCGGAGTTTTTTCTAATATTAAAAAATATACCACTTTTTTGGGATTGTTTTCTAATATTCACAAATCTACCCCTTTTTTGGGCTTGTTTTGTAATATTGACAAATATAACCCTCTTATGCAGTTGTTTTCTCATGTTAAAAAATATACCACTTTTTTTGGGGTTCTTTTCTCATTTTGAAAGATATACCCCTCTTACGGAGTTGTTTTCTCATTTTGAAAGATATAACCCTCTTACGGGGTTATTTTCTAATATTGACCAATATACCCCTCTTATGGGGTTGTTTTCTAATATTGACAAATATACCCATCTTACGGGGTTGTTTTCTAATATTGAAAAACATACCCCTCTTACGGGTTATTTTCTCATGTTAAAAAATATACCAATTTTTTGGGGTTGTTTTCTCATTTTGAAAGATATACCCCTCTTACGGGCTTGTTTCTAATATTGACAAATTTCCCATTGTACGGGGTTATTTTCTCATTTTGAAAGATATACCCATCTTACGGGGTTGTTTTCTAATATTGACAAATATAACCATCCTACGGGGTTGTTTTCTAATATTGAAAAATATACCACTCTTACGGGGTTATTCCCTCATGTTAAAAAATATACCACTTTTTTATGGTTGTTCTCTTAGATTAAAAAATATACCACTTTTTCAAGGTTGTTTTCTAATATTAAAAAATATACTACTTTTTAGGAGTTGTTTTCTAATATTGACAAATATACTCCTTTTTTGGGCTTGTTTTGTAATATTGACAAATATAACCCTCTTACGGAGTTGTTTTCTAATATTGACAAATATACCCCTCCTAAGGGTTGTTAATCTTGACAAATATACCCCTCTTACGGGGTTATTTTCTGATGTTAAAAAATATACCACTTTTGAAAGATATACCCCTCGTACGGGGTTGTTTTCTAATATTGACAAATATACCCTTCTTTCGGGGTTATTTTCTAATATTGACAAATATACCCCTCTGACGGGGTTATTTTCTCATGTTAAAAGATATACCACTTTTTTGGGGTTGTTTTCTCATTTTGAAAGATATACCCCTCTTACGGAGTTGTTTTCTCATTTTGAAAGATATACCCTTCGTACGGGGTTATTTTCTCATTTTGAAAGATGTAACCCTCTTACGGGGTTATTTTCTAATATTGACCAATATAACCCTCTTACGGGGTTGTTTTCTAATTTAACAAATATACCCCTGTGACGAGGTTATTTTCTCATGTTAAAAAACATACCACTTTTTTGGGGTTGTTTTCTAATATTAATAAATATACCCCTATTTTAGGGTTGTTTTCTCATTTTGAAAGATATACCCCTCTTACGGGGTTAATTTCTCATTTTGAAAGATATAGCACTCTTACAGTGTCATTTTCTAATATTGACAAATATATCCCTCTTACAGGGTTATTTTCTAATTTTAAAAGATATACCCCTCTTACGGGGTTGTTTTCTAATATTGACAAATATACCCATCTTACGGGGTTGTTTTCTAATATTGAAAAATATACCCCTCTTACGGGGTTATTTTCTCATGTTAAAAAATATACCACTTTTTTGGGGTTGTTTTCTCGTTTTGAAAGATGTACCCCAATTACGGGGTTGTTTTCTAATCTTCACAAATATACCCCTCTTACGGGGTTATATTTCTCATGTTAAAAAATATACCACTTTTTTGGGGTTGTTTTATCATTCTGAAAGATGTACCCTCTTACGGGGTTATTTTCTAATATTGACAAATATACCCCTCCTACGAGGTTATTTTCTCATTTTGAAAGATATACCCGTCTTACGATGTTGTTTTCTAATATTGAAAAATATACCCCTCTTACGGTATTATTTTCTAATATTCACAAATATACCCCTCTTACGGTATTGTTTTCTAATATTAAGAAATATACAACTTTTTGGGTTTGTTTTCTCATTTTCAAATATATACCCCTCTTACGGGGTTGTTCTCTAATATTTACAAATATACCCCTCTTACGGAGTTGTTTTCTAATATTGACAAATATACCCCTCTTATGGGATTGTTTTCTCATACTAAAAAATATACCACTTTTTTGGGGTTCTTTTCTAATATTGATAAATGTACCCCAAGTACGGAGTTATTTTTAATTATTGACAAATATACCCCTCTTACGGGGTTGTTTTCTAATTTTTAAAAATATACCACTTTTTTGGGGTTGTTTTCTCTTCTTAGAAAATATAACACTTTTTCGGCGTTGTTTTCTAATATTTAAAAATATACCACTTTTTTGGGGTTGTTTTCTCAGATTAAAAAATGTACCACCTTTTCGGGGTTATTTTTTAATATTAAAAAATATACCATCTTTTTGGGGTTGTTTTCTAATATTGACAAATATACCACTTTTTTGGGGTTGTTTTCTAATATTGATAAATATACCCCTCATACAGGGTTAATTTTATTTATTGACAAATATACCCCTCTTACGGGGTTGTTTTCTAATTTTAAAAAATATACCACTTTTTCGGGGTTGTTTTCTCATATTAAAAAATATAACACTTTTTCGGGGTTGTTTTCTAATATTAAAAAATATAACACTTTCTCGGGGTTGTTTTCTAATATTAAAAAATATACCACTTTTTGGGTTGTTTTCTCAAATTAAAAAATGTACCACTTTTCCGGGGTTGTTTTTTAATATTAAAAAATATACCACTTTTTTGGAGTTGTTTTCTAATATTGACAAATATACCACTTTTTTGTGCTTGTTTTGAAATATTGACAAATATAACCCTCTTACGGAGTTGTTTTCTAATATTGACAAATATACCTGCTCTTACGGGTTGTTTTCTAATCTTAACAAATATACCCTTCTTACAAGGTTATTTTCTAATATTGACAAATATACCCCTCTTACGGGGTTGTTTTCTAATATTGACAAATATACCCCACTTACGGGGTTATTTTCTAATATTGAAAAATATACCCGTCCTACCGAGTTGTTTCCTAATATAGACAAATATACCCCTCCTACGGGGTTGTTTTCTAATATTGACAAATATACCCATCTTACGGGGTCGTTCTCTAATATTGAAAAATATACCCCACTTACAGGGTTATTTTCCCATGTTAAAAAATATACCACTTTTTTGGGGTTGTTTTCTCATTCTGAAAGATATACCCCTCTTACGGGATTGTTTTCTAAAATTGATTAATATACCCCTCGTACGGGGTTATTTTCTCATTTTGAAAGATATACCCCTCTTACGGGGTTGTTTTCTAATGTTGACAAATATACCCATCTTACGGGGTTGTTTTCTAATATTGATAAATATACCTCTCTTATGGGGTTATTTTCTCATGTTAAAAAATATACCACTTTTTTTGTGTTGCTTTCTCATTTTGAAAGATATGCCCCTCTTACGGAGTTGTTTTCGAATATTGACAAATTTACTCCTCGTACGGGGTTATTTTCTCATTTTGAATGATGTAACCCTTTTACGGGGTTGTTTTCAAATATTGACCAATATACCCCTTTTATGGGGTTGTTTTCTAATATTGACAAATATACCCCTCTGACGGGGTTATTTTCTCATGTTAAAAAATATATTACTTTCTTGGGGTTGTTTTCTCATTCTGAAAGATATACCCCTCTTACGGGGTTGTTTTCTAGAATTGACAAATATACCGCTCGTACGGGGTTATTCTCTCATTTTGAAAGATATACCCCTCTTACGGGGTTGTTTTCTAGTGTTGACAAATATACCCATCTTACGGGGTTGTTTTCTAATATTAAAAAATATACACCTCTTACGGGGTTATTTTCTCATGTTAAAAAGTATACCACTTTTTTGGGGTTGTTTTCTAATATTAACAAATATACCCCTATTTTAGGGTTGTTTTCTCATTTTGAAAGATATACCCCTCTTACGGGGTTAATTTCTCATTTTGAAAGATATAGCACTCTTACAATGTTATTTTCTAATATTGACAAATATATCCCTCTTACAGGGTTATTTTCTAACATTGACAAATATACCCCTCTTAAGGGGTTGTTTTCCGATATAGACAAATGTACCCCTCTTACTGGTTTATTTTCTAATATTAAAAAATATACCACTATTTTGGGGATGTTTTCTCATTTTGAAAGATATACCCCTCTTACGGGGTTGTATTCTAATATTGAAAAATATACCCCTCGTACGGGGTTATTTTTTCATTTTGAAATATATACCCCTCTTACGGTGTTATTTTCTAATATTGATAAATATACCTCTCTTACGGGGTTATTTTCTAATATTGACAAATATACCCCACTAATTGGGTTGTTTTCAGATATTGACAATATAACCCTTTTACTCGGTTGTTGTCTAATATTTAAAAATATACCACTTTCTCTGGGATGTTTTCTCATTTTGAAAGATATACCTATCTTACGGGGTTGTATTCTAATATTGACAAATATACACCTCTTACGAGGTTGTATTCTAATATTGACAAATATACCCCTCTTACGAGGTTGTTTTTCTAATATTAAAATATATACCACTTTTTTAGGGTTGTTTTCTCATTTTAAAAGATATACCCGTCTTACGTGGTTGTTTTCTAATATTGACAAATATACCTCTCTTTCGGGGTTGTTTTCTTATATTAAAAAATATAGCACTTTTTTGGGGATGTTTTCTCATTTTGAAAGATATACCCCTCTTACGGGGTTGTTTTCTAATCTTGCCAAATATACCCCTCTTATGGGGTTATTTTCTAATATTGACAAATATACCCCTCTTACTGGGTTGTTTTCTAATATTAAAAAATATATCACTTTTTTAGGTATGTTTTCTCATTTTGAAAGATATACCCCACTTACGGGGTTGTTTTCTAATCTTGACAAATATACCCCTCTTACGGCATTGTGTTCTAATATTGATAAATATACTCCTCTAATTGGGTTGTTTTTAGATATTGACAAATATACCCCTTTTACTGGGTTGTTGTCTAATATTAAAAAATATACCACCTTTTTGGGGATGTTTTTTCATTTTGAAAGATATACCCCTCTTACGGGGTTGTATTCTAATATTGACAAATATATCCCTCTTACGAGGTTGTTTTTCTAATTTTAAAATATATACCACTTTTTTGGGGTTTTTTTTCTCATTTTAAAAGATATACCCCTCTTACGGGGTTGTTTTCTAATATTGACAAATATACCCCTCGTACAGGATGGTTTCTCATTTTGAAAGGTATAACTCTCTTACGGGGTTGTTTACTAATATTGACAAATATACTCCTCTTACGTGATTGTTTTCTAATATAAAAAAAATACCGCTTTTTGGGGTTGTTTTCTCATTTTGAAAGATATACCCCTCTTACGGGGTTATTTTCTAATATTAAAAAATATACAACTCTTACGGGGTTGTTTTCTAATATTAAAAAATATACCACTTTTTTGCGGTTGTTTTCTCATTTTGAAAGATATATCCCTATTACGGGGTTGTTTTCTAATATTGAGAAATATACCCTTCTAACGGGGTTGTTTTCTCATATTAAAATATATACCACTTTTTTGGGTTGTTTTCTCATTTTCAAAGATATACCCCTCTTACGGGTTTATTTTATAATTTTGATAAATATAACCCCTCTTTTGGGGTTATTTTCTAATATTGATAAATATACCACTTTTTTGGGGCTGTTTTCTCATTTTCAAAGATATACCACTCTTACGGGTTTGTTTTCTAATATTAAAAAATATACCCATCTTACAAGTTGTTTTCTAGTATTGACTAATATATCTCTCTTACGGGGTTAGTTTCTCAAATTAAAAAATATACCACGTTTTTGGGGTTATTTTCTCATTTTGAAAGATGGTCCTCTTACGGGGTTGTTTTATAATAGTTACAAATATACCCCTATTATGGGGTTGTTCTCTAATATTGATAAATATACCCCTCTTACGGGTTTATTTTTTAATATTGACAAATATACTCCTCTTACTGGATTGTTATATCATATTAAAAAATATACCATATTTTTGGGGTTGTTTTCTCATTTTGAATGATGGTTCTCTTACGGGGTTGTTTTCTAATAATGACAAATATACCCCAATTATGGGGTTGTTCTCTACTATTGACAAATATACCCCTCTTATGGGTTTGTTTTCTAATATTGACAAATATACCCCTCTTACGGGTTTTTTTCTCATATTGACAAATATACCCCTCTTACGGGATTGTTTTCTCATATTAAAAAATATACCACTTTTTTTGGGTTGTTTTCTCATTTTGAAAGATCCACCCCTCTTACGGGGTTGTTTACAAATATTGACAAATATACCCCTCTTACGAGGTTATTTTCTAATATTGACAATTATACCCCTCTTACGGGTTTGTTTTCTTATATTGACAAATATACCCTCTTACGGGGTTGTTTTTTTATTTTGAAAGATATACCCCTCTTACAGGGTTGTTTTCTTATATTGACAAATATACCAGTCTTACAAGGTTATTTTGTAATATCGACAAATATACCCCTCTTATATGATTATTTTCTAATATTAAAATATATAATACTTTTTTCGGGTTGTTTTCTCATTTTGAAAGATATATCCCTCCAATGGGGTTGTTTTCTAATATTGATAAATATACCCCTCTTACGTTGTTGTTTTCTAATATTGACAAATAAACCCCTCTTACGGGTTATTTTCTAATATTGACAAATATACCCCTCTTACGGGGTTGTTTTCTCATATTGAAATATATACCCCTCTTACGGGGTTGTTTTCTAATACTGACAAATATACCCCTCTTACGGGTTGTTTTTCAATATTGACAAATATACCCCTCTTCTGGGGTTGTTTTCTCATATTAAAAAATATATCACTTTTTTGGAGTTGTTTTCTCATTTCGAAAGATATACCCCTCTTACGGTGTTGTTTTCTCATATTAAAAAATATACCACTCTTTTGGTTGTGTTTTCTAATTTTGAAAGATATACCTCTTTTACTAGGTTGTTTTCTAATATTGATAAATATACCCCTCTTATGGGGTTGTTTTCAAATTTTGATAAATATACCCCTCTTAGGGGGGTTTTTTCTCATATTAAAAAATATACCACTTTTTTGTGGTTGTTTGCTCATTTTGAAAGATATACCCCTCTTACGGGGTTGTTTTCTAATATTGATAAATATACCCCTCTTACGGGGTTCTTTTCTATTATTTATAAATATACCCCTTTTACAGGGTTATTTTCTAATATTGACAAATATACCCCTCTTACGGGGTTGTTTTCTAATATTTATAAATATACCCCTCTAACAGGGTTGTTTTCTCATATTAGAAAATATACCACTTTTTTGGGGTTGTTTTCTCATTTTGAAAGATATACCCCTCTTATAGTGTTGTTTTCTAATATTGACGAATATACCCCTCTTACGGGGTTGTTTTCTAATATTGACAAATAAGCCCCTTTTACAGGGTTATTTTCTAATTTGACAAATATACCCCTCCTACGGGATTCTGTTCTCGTATTAAAAAAATATTTCACTTTTTTGGGGTTGTTTTCTCATTTTGAAAGATAGACCCCTCATACGGGGTTGTTTTCTGATATTGATAAATATACCCTTCTTGCGTGGTTGTTTTCTAATACTGACAAATATACCCTTCTTACGGGTTATTTTCCAATAGTACTAAATATACCCCTTTTATGGGGCTGTTTTCACATATTAAAAAATATACCTTTCTTTTGGGGTTGTTTTCTCATTTTGAAAGATATACCCCTCTTACGGGGTTATTTTTCTAATAGTGACAAATATACCCCTCTTACGTGGTTGTCTTTTATTATTGACAAATATACCCCTCTTCTAGGGTTGTTTTCTCATATTAAAAAAAATAGCACTTTTTTGGGGTTGTTTTCTCATTTTGAAAGATATACCCTTCTTACGGAGTTGTTTTCTCATATTAAAAAATATACCACTCTTTTGGGGTTGTTTCTCATTTTGAAAGATATAACTCTCTTACGGGGTTGTTTTCTAATATTGACAAATATACCCCTCTTAAAGGGTTGTTTTCTAATTTTGACAAATATACCCCTCTTCCGGGGTTGTTTTCTCATATTAAAAAAAATAGCACTTTTTTGGGGTTGTTTTCTCATTTTGAAAGATATACCCCTCTTACGGAGTTGTTTTCTCATATTAAAAAATATACCACTCTTTTGGTAGGGTTTTCTAATTTTGAAAGATATACCCCTCTTACTAGGTTGTTTTCTAATATTGATAAATATACCTCTCTTATGGGGTTGTTTTCTAATTTTGACAAATATACCCCTCTTACGGGATTATTTTCTAATATTGACAAATATACCCCTCTTACGGGTTCTTTTCTAATATTATAAATTTACCTCTTTTACAGGGTTGTTTTCTAATACTGACAAATATACCCCTCTTATGGGGTTGTTTTCGAATAATGATATACCCCTCTTACGGGGTTGTTTTCGAATAATGATAAATAAACCCCTCTTACGGGGTTGTTTTCTAATATTTACAAATATTCCCCTCTTACGGGGTTGTTTTCTCATATTAGAAAATATATCACTGTTTTGGGGTTGTTTTCTCATTTTGAAAAATATACCCCTCTTACGGTGTTGTTTTCTAATATTGACAAATATACCCCTCTTACGGGGTTGTTTTCTAATATTGACAAATAAACCACTTTTACGGGGTTATTTTCTAATATTGACAAATATACCCCTCCTACGGGGTTCTTTTCTAGTATTAAACAAATATTTCACTTTTTTGGGGTTGTTTTCTCATTTTGAAAGATATACCCCTCCTACGAGGTTGTTTTCTAATATTGACAAATATACCCCTCTTACGGGGTTGTTTTCTAATACTGACAAATATACCCCTCTTACGGGTTGTTCTCCAATATTGATAAATATACACCTATTATGGGGTTGCTTTCACATATTAAAAAATATACCACTTTTTTGGGGTTGTTTTCTCATTTTGAAAGATATACCCCTCTTACGTGGTTGTTTTCTAATAATGACAAATTTATCCCTCTTACGTGGTTGTTTTCTAATATTGACAAATATACCCCGCTTCCGGGGTTGTTTTCTCATATTAAAAAATATAGCACTTTTTTGGGGTTGTTTTCTCATTTTCAAAGATATACCCCTCTTACAGAGTTTTTTTCTCATATTAGAAAATATACCACTCTTTTGGTTGTGTTTTCTGATTTTGAAAGATATACCCCTCTTACTAGGTTGTTTTTTAATATTGACAAATATACCCCTCTTATGGGGTTGTTTTCTAATTTTGACAAATATACCCCTCTTATGGGGTTTTTTTCTCATATTAAAAAATATACCACTTTTTTGTGGTTGTTTTCTCATTTTGAAAGATATACCCCTTTTATGGGGTTATTTTCTAATATTAACAAATATACCCCTCTTACGGTGTTTTTTTTCTAATATTTATAAATAAACCCCTTTTATAGGGTTGTTTTCTAATATTGACAAATAAAGCCCTCTTACGAGGTTGTTTTCTAATATTTACAAATATACCCCTCTTACGGGGTTGTTTTCTCATATTAGAAAATATACCACTTTTTTGGGGTTGTTTTCTCATTTTGAAAGATATACCCCTCTTACGGTGTTGTTTTCTAATATTGACAAATATACCCCTCTTACGGGATTGTCTTCTAATATTGACAAATAAACCCCTTTTACGGGGTTATTTTCTAATATTGACAAATATACCCCTCCTACAAGGTTGTTTTCTCGTATTAAAAAAAATTCCACTTTTTTAGGTTTGTTTTCTCATTTTGAAAGATATACCCCTCATACGAGGTTATTTTCTAATATTGACAAATATACCCCTCTTACGGGGTTGTTTTCTCATATTAAAAAATATATCACTTTTTGGGGTTGTTTTCTCATTTTGAAAGATATACCCCTCTTACGGGATTGTTTTCTAATATTTACTTAATATACCCCTCTTACGTGGTTGTTTTCTAATATTGACAAATATACCCCTCTTACGGAGTTGTCCTCTAATATTGAAAAAATATACCCCTCTTACGGGGTTGTTTTGTAATATTGATAAATATACCCCTCTTATGTGGTTGTTTTTTAATATTAAAACATATAACACTTTTTTAGGGTTGTTTTCTCATTTTAAAAGATATACCCCTCTTACGGGGTTGTTTTCTCATATTAAAAAATATACCACTTTTTTGGGGTTGTTTTCTCATTTTGAAAACTATATCCCTCATACGGAGTTATTTTCTAATATAAGAAAATAGTGCTAATAATATAATATGAGAAAACGATCTCGTAAAAGTGGTATATTTATCAATATAAGAAAATAACCCCATTAAATATGTATATTTATGAATCTGAGAAAATAACCCAGTAAAAGTATTGTAATTGCTGGCTTGAGAAAAACATCCTCGTGGAAGGGGTAAATTTTTTAATATGAGAAAACAACCCTATAATACAAGATATTTATGAATTGGAGAAAATAACCTTGTAATTTTGGTATATTTGTGAATATGAGAAAACATCTTAATGGTTAATTTTTTAATATGAGAAAACAACCCCGTAAAAGGGGTATATTTATCAATATAAGAAAATAATCCCGTAAAACGTGTATATTTATAAATTTGAGAAAACAATCCCATAATAGTGCTAATCATTTAATATGAGAAAACGACACCGTAAAAATGGTATATATCAATATAAAAAAATAACCCCATAAAACGTGTATATTTATGAATGTGAGAAAACAACTCCATAAAAGTAGTGTAATTATGAGTCTAGGAAAACAACGTCGTAGAAGGGGTAAATTTTTAAATATGAGAAAATAATCTCGTAAGAAAGATATATTTGTTAATATAAGAAAATAACCCTGTAAGACGTGTATATTTATGAGTTTGAAGAAACAACCCCATAATAGTGCTAATAATTTAATATGAGAAAACGACACTGTATAAGTGGTATATTTATCAATATAAGAAAATATTCTCGTAAAACGTGTATATTTATGAATCTGAGAAAACAACTCTGTAAAATTAGTATAATTGCGAGTTTAAGAAAACGGCGTCGTAGAAGGGGTAAATTTTTAAAAATGAGTAAACAACCTCGTAAGAGGGGTTTATTTATAAATATTAGAAAATAACCTTATAATACGAGGATAATTATCAATAACCCCGTAATTGTGGTATATTTGTGAGTATAAGAAAATAACCCCGTAAAACATATATATTTATGAATATGAGAAAACAACCCCGTAAAATGTTTATATTTATGAATATGAGAAAATAGCCCCGTAAAAGTATTATAATTGCGAGTCTGAGAAAACAGCCTCATTGAAGGGGTAAATTTTTATATATGAGAAAACAACACCGTAATATGGGGATGTTTATCAATCGGAGAAAATAACCACGTAATTTTGGTATATTTCTGAGTATGAGAAAATAACCCTTTCAATGGGTTAATTTTATAATATGAGAAAACAACCCTGTAAAATTGGTGTATTTATAAATATTAGAAAATAATTCCGTAATACGGGGATATTTATCAATCGGAGAAAATAACCCCGTAATTTTAGTATATTTATGAGTATGGGAAAACAACCCCTTAAATAGGTTAATTATATAATATGAGAAAACAATCCCGTAAAAGGTTTATATTTGTTAATATAAGATAATAACCCCATAAAATGTGTATATATATGAATTTAAGAAAACAACCCATAATAGTGCTAATAATTTAATATGAAAAGACGACCCCATAAAATGTGTATATTTATGAATTTAAGAAAACAACCCATAATAGTGCTAATAATTTAATATGAAAAGACGACCCCGTAAAAGTAGTATATTTATCAATATAAAAAAATAACCCCGTAAAACATGTATGATTATAAATCTGAGAAAACAACTTCGTAAAAGTAGTGTAATTACGAGTCTAAGAAAATAACATCGTAGAAGGGGTAAATTTTTAAATATGAGAAAATAACCCCATAAGAGGGGTATATTTATAAATATTAGAAAATAACCTCGTAATACGGGGTTATTTATCAACTAGAGAAAATAACCCCATAATTATGGTATATTTGTGACTATGAGAAAACAACCTCTTAAATGGGTTAATTTTATAATATGAGAAAACAACCCTGTAAAAAGGGTATATTTGTCAATATAGGAAAATAACTCCGTAAAACGTGTATGTTTATGAATTTGAGAAAACAACCTAAAATAGTGGTAATAAATTAATTATGAGAAAATGATCTCGTAAAAGTGGTATATTTATCAATATAAGAAAATAACCCCGTAAAATATGTATATTTTTGAATCTGAGAAAACAACCCCGTAAAAGTAGTGTAATTGGGAGTTTGGGAATACAGCCTCGTAGAAGGGGTAAATTTTTAAATATGAGAAAACAACCCCGCAAGAGGGGTATATTTTTCAATCTAATAAAATAATCTCGTAAAATGTGTATATTTATAAATTTAAAAAAACAACCCCATAATAGTGCTGATAATTTAATATGAGAAAACCACCCACTAAAAAGTGGTATATCTATCAATAACAAAAAATAACCCCATAAAACGTGTATATTTATGAATTTGAGAAAACAACCCCGTAAAAGTAGTGTAATTGGGAACCTGAGAAAACAACCTCATAGAAAGAGTAAATTTTTAAATATGAGAAAACAACCCGGTAAGAGGGGTATATTTGTTAATATAAAAAAATAATCCTGTAAAACGTGTATTTATGAATTTGAAAAAACAACCCCATAATAGTGCTAATATTTTAATATGAGAAAACGACCGCATAAAAATGTTATATCTATCAATATAAAAAAATAACCCCGTAAAACGTGTAAATTAATGAATCTGCGAAAACAACCCCGTAAAAGTAGTGTAATTGGGAGTCTGAGAAAACAGCCTTGTAGATAGGGTAAATTTTTTAATATGAGAAAACAACCCCGTAAAAGGAGTATATTTATAAATATTAGAAAACAACCAAGTAAATCGAGGATATTTATCAATCAGAGAAATAATCCCATAATTTTGGTATATTTGTGAGTATGAGAAAACAACCCCTTAAATGGGTTAATTTTATAATTTGAGAAAACAACCCCGTAAAAGAAGTATATTTGTCAATATAAGAAAATAATCGCTTAAAATGTGAGTATTTATGAATCTGAGAAAACAACCCGTAAAAGTAGTGTAATTGTGAATCTAAGAAAACAGCCTCGTAGAAGACTAAATTTTTTAATATGAGAAAACAGCCTCATAAGACGGGTATATTTGTAAATATTATAAAATAATCCCGTAATATGGAGATATTTATCAATCGGAGAAAATAACCCCGTAATTTTGGTATATTTGTGAATATGAGAAAATAACCCGTTAAATGGTTTAATTTTATAATATGAGAAAATAACCCCGTAGAAGGGGTATATTTGTCAATGTAAGAAAATAATTTCGTAAAACGTGTATATTAATAAATCTGAGAAAACAACCCCGTAATACGGGGATATTTATCAATAGGATAAAATAATCCTGTAACACCCGAAATTTTTTTTTATATATTTAATAGTGAGTTTTTATTTAAGTTAATTTTAGCTTTATTTTTATTCAAGTAAACTATTTGAAAAATGATTATATTTTGGTTATTCAAATTTTTCCAAATGCATATTTATATAAATAAAATTATATATTGGAAAATTATGATAGAAATTGTAAGGGATGTTTTTATAAAAGAATTTTGAGAAAATTGGTATTATAATTGATTAGTAGTATTAAATTTTGAGTTGGAAATTGATTATTTAATTTAATTGTGTATATGATTTAATTGGAGGATTATTTTGGAATAAGGATTAAAAGTATAATTTTATTTTGTGAGGTTTAATGGAAATT